>NC_057812.1:628696946-628929722 GCF_018294505.1 Triticum aestivum | reverse complement strand
TTGCCCCTTCGCCCTTTCTGATCTATATATACGTGGGGAGAGACCCCCCTTGAGACACACCAAACCGCAAGGGGATCGACTCCACATAGCTACACTCTAATACCAATCGAATTTGTCTAGAACTTTAGACTTCTAATCAGACGAGCTCTAATCCTGCTCTTTTTGGTCTAACAAGATTAGACTGCTAATTAGATGGAAACGTTTCTAGGCTTTATCACTCTAATTTCCCCGGAGCTCTTCTTTCTGGACGTCAGAGTAATGGCGGATTACTACTATATATGGAACATGATACCTTGGAGGGGTTGTCTACTTCAACACTAGATCAATGGATCGTCTCGAAAAAATTATCACAGCTGGGAGGTATAACCTAATTGCGGGAGTTTTCACGCTACACCAACTTATTTTGCTTCCGCTGCTATGTTAGGTGGCGGGTTTGATCGCTACTCCTCATCGGCATAGTATTTCTAGGTGTGATCGTGTAGCATAAATTTTTCTTGTGTACATGTTCCCGTACAGTGGCATTATGAGCAAATATATGAGTACATGCAGGGATGATTAGTGCATATGGTGAATTGCGGCGTTATGCAGAGTGATTAGAGAGCTTTAGTTACTAGACGCTCATGTTGTGACTCTTCTAATTGTGAAGTTTTGATCTCGACGGTACGTAGGAATGCTGTTACAAAGATTTGGCTTTCTGAAGTTCTTTGATGAAAATTCAAACGAAAAAGTTCTTTTATGCTGCTCCAGAGTATGTTGATCGTCGATTGACGTTAAGCTTCAGATTCTTTGAGTTCAACCATAGTTGAAATATTTTTTTACAACGAGGGCGGCTTGTAGAGTTTAATCTACATGGGGTCATGTGTATCGAAGTTTAGTATGAGACTTGATATTTTTAATTAAGTCTCGTGTTTTATACTCCCCACCAAGGTAGTCAGACTCCCGACTCGACTCCTAGAATCCTATGACTTCACGACCCTACGGAACCATGTCAATCCAAGTCCCACTATGAATCCAGATCAGGTAGAATCCATGTTGAGTCGCGATCCAAATCATAGAATCATGTACAAAACTGTAGAATCCCGACTATGGTATGGATTATGTCCGATTCAACTACTTTATCTAAGCCGTTTGTTTAGATGTAGAAGAATAGTATGCCATTATCCAAACCATTTTCACATACCTCATGGCCCTTTATTGCCCTCCCAAGCCCAAATGCTCAGGCGCCGACACCTTTGATCTGGCTCTCAAAACCTAGATCAAAATTGAGGATCAGACTTGTTGACAAATGGAACTGGCGTGGGAAGGAGGATGTGTCAAGATTAATCAGAGAAGGAGAGCAAGACCTTTCAAGGTTAAGCACTACAAGGTGGATATAAAAGTGATCGGTTATTCACGTATTCTAAAAAACTCATAAGTAAATTTTGTGCGTTGAAGATTTCAATGTTCTATATATTTGACTCTCATATATGTTCCGCATATCCAAGCTAATAGTAGGTTAGCCATAAAAAGAAGTGGAATAGAACTAGCATTGATGTGTACGTCTTTGCTCCATATTTAGTCTTAAAACTTTATAGAACCCATATAAATTTCTTCCGTGTATATAAAATATCTTCTTTGAGTAAATCTAGTAGAATCCTCGATTCCACGACTCGATACTACGACTCGATTTTATCTAAGAAAAATCGATCCGACTCCGAATCCCGACTCTGACTACCTTGCTCCCCACATGTTAAAACAACAACGTGAAGTGTCATACTTAATGGTTTCATAGAAGATCTTTTTTTGCCAACATATCCGATATTTCCTTGGCGGTAATTAATTAAAAATTATTCGCAAAATAATAATTAGAAATCAGATATTTCCTTGCTGGCTAAGAAAAAGAAGCATATCCGTCACTGCACTAACGACGTAAAGGAATTTGTAGTTGGTATATACCTACCGGTTGCTCCACTGAACCAAATTAACTAGCGACAGGAAACGATGGGTTGGCGAAACATCGTCAAAGCATCACTGTGTGCCTAGCTACTACTCCAGCTAGCTAGTGCATGACTATTTACATATATGGATCATTCTAGAGAGGAAGCTCGAGACGGAGACAGGTTTTGAATTAACAAAGTCGAAAAGAACATGGAAAGATACAAATGTTCTGGAAAACAGCCCCTCTCTCTCACACCCATACGCACAGATAGTAGCGCCGGAGAAACTAGATGCACTGAATGAGTTAGCTGCGCGGTGCTACGTACAGTCGCGATCACACAGAAGAGCGTGTCGGTCAAAATCATGACGCGTAGGCTGCGAAGAAGTCATACGGCCTGTCGACATGGTTTGTGGCAATAGCTTAGCCTACGTCGATGTAGTTGAGTTTGCTTTCAGCAACTTGTTGAGAAACGATCTAGCCGGGGTTTTCCAAACACAGACGCAGACGCTCTGCGAGTTGAACATGAGGGACGTTGATAGGAAAGATACGTGCCTGCAAAATAGAATCTACATTGCTCTCGACCTTTGCTTGCAATTGAAGTCAGTGACGTCGCAAGCTCAGATGTGTACATGTATATAGTATTTGTGTACACATATACATTTATAAACAGTTGGGCTTTATTTACTCCCTCCGTTCACAAATATAAAACGTTCTAACTTTTTGTGTGCATCAGATGTATATAGACACGTGTCAGTGTGTTCAAAACATCTTATACTCCCTCCGTTTTTATTTACTTTGCATATTAGAGTTGACTGAAGTCAAACTTCGTAAAGTTTGATCAAGTTTATAGAAAACAATATAGACATTTATCATAATAAATCTATACGATGTGAAAGTACATTTAATAATAAATCTAATATTGTTGATTTGTTATTGTATATCTTAATATTTTTGTATATAAATTTGGTCAAAGTTTGTAAAGCTTGACTTTGACCAAAGCTAATATGCGAACTAAATAAAAACGGAGGGAGTATTTGTGAACGAACGGAAGTACTCTCTCCTTCCATATATATATGGCCTAATGCATTGTTCGAGGTTGCCTTTAACTATTGATAAGATTAATAATACTTCCTCTGTTCCTAAATATAAGTCTTTTTAGAGATTTCAATGCGGGCTACATACGAAGCAAAATGAATGAATCTACACTCTAAAATATGTCTATATGCATCCGTATGTAGTCCTTATTGAAATCTCTAAAAAGACTTACATTTAGGAACGGAGGGAGTATATGAGTTGTCTAATGTGAAAATTATATTTTACAAGTTCCTTCCATATACGAATTTGATGGTGTGCTTAATGTAACTTGCATGTCATATATTATTGCTCAAACATGTTGTCAAAGTATGCTACAAATTAGTTTCTTGTTTACAAATATTTACTTAATATTGTCATTTTGTATCACATAAATCAAATAATAATGAGTACGGACGTTCAAAACTTTGCAAACAATATATAATTAAGATATATTTCCAGACGCGGGAACTCCGTACATTTCCCAGATCTTCGCCGAGACTATTTTTATAATTCCTTTCCAGCACAGAAGATAGAGCAGACTTCTAGATGCTAGCTCAGATATCTTCATTCTTTCATTCATGATATACTAAGTGGCATGGATATAGTGAACTTCCCCACTCCTCCTATTCCTCCGAGTCCGAGCACATGCACAAATTATTCATCATGGTATTTGATAACATCACTGGTGGTATGTAGGATCAGGAAGATCATAAAGCCAAAGATTTTGAACTTCCCATCGCATGCAAGACGATGATTTTAAACGTATCTTCGCAAGGACGTGTGTGGAATGAGTGGGAAGGAAGAATGGGGGCTCCTTTTAAGGACATGGGGTGCACATAGATCTTAAATGGTAGGGCCAAATTTCTGTGTTAATGGGTACCAAAACATTGATGGGGATGCAGAGAGGTGTGTCACAGCCACAGCCCGGGGCCATAACTTCGTTAAACAGAAGGTGGAGGAAATAAATACAGTTTGTGGAGAGCTGCCACCGAGGGATACTTGCAGCTTGTGGAGAGCAGCCATGGAGAGCAGAGGATTCAGAGTAGAAGGGGAGCAGGGCAAAGGAAGAAGACAACTTCAGTTCCTTTTTGTTTGATGTCTCGCTTTTTTTTTCTTGAGGCAATGTCTCAATCGGATGAAGCTGCTCTAAATCTGTAGCTAGCTGAGCCAAGCCATCGCCCCGTATCCATCATGCCCAGTACACTCCCATGGACGGATATGATAAGGTGTGGTAAACGGAAAGTCTGAAACGTAGAAGAAACCAAATTTGCTCTTCCTAGGTAAGGATACTGACCGAAGATGGTAGACCGATCAGTTGTGAACTTTTTGGTGCTTCATAACTCAGGGAAGGTGTATGAATGGTGGCCGGGACACGTACTCACATGAAGTTACTATACAATGCTTAATTATTACTCTCTATAAAGAAATATTAGAGCGTTTAAATCATTACTTAGTGATCTATAAACGCTTTAATATTTCTTTACAGAGGTAGTACCACATATCGGATGACAATAGATACAAACAAAATGTAACTAGCATATAGTGGAGACGGATGAGTGCTCGCATCCATGAGCTCTTGGAGGTGGACGATATGCAGCAGCGGTGCGCTATGAAGGCGGCCAAGCTTCAGAATGTTGCAATCTCTACTGGTATGTCCGTCAACATATCTAATTCTTTATTGCATTTTTCTAATGAGGAGATTATAAATAATGCAAACCAATTAGGAGTTTCACTAGGAGCTACTGAATGTGAGATTACCAATTCGGTGAATGATCTGTTAGATTTGGAGGCGGAGTGTGCCTTAGAGACTATTCGTAATCTTGCAGCGGTTAAACCAATGAATGATGTTGAGATTGATGCGTTAGGGAGGGGGGGTTCGAGTGCTCCATAATCTGTGTGCGGATCTAGCACCCCCCATTCATGAGTCTGAGGACGATGATGTGCCCCTAGAGAATGATGGTGGTAGTATAGTTGAACCCGGTTATGAGGACCGGGCGTCAGAACCTAGTAAACCAAAGCGCAAGTGGAAACGGAAGATCTATCCCGATTCCGCAGTTCGTAGGAGTGCTAGAATTCGAACTACTAAAAAATTCCATGACGAAATATGAAAGGAATCTTTTGGAATAGCAAATGTCTAAAGGACTTGGCTAAAAGAAGGTTTCTTGCTGAGGCAGCTTTAGAGCAGCGTCTGGACTTCATTGCTTTATCAAAGACTGGTAGAGAAAACTTTGCGCCCCAGTTTTTGTCTTCTCTTGTGGGTGATAATTGATTTCGATTGACATTGCCTCCCTCCGCGAGGAAGATCGGGTGGTATCTTACTTGGCGTGAGATGCGATTCGCTTGAAGTCCGAAGTGTAGTGATGGGCGACTTCGCGGTGAAGTTTCGAGTCAGGTCTAAAATAGATGGTTTCAACTGGGCTTTGGTGGCGGTTTATGGTGCCGCACAGCCTGAGCTTAAACTAGAGTTTCTGGCGGACCTTGTTCGAATCTGTGGGTCGGAACAACTTTCACTTTTAGTTGGAGGTGATTTCAATATCATTAGGAGGAGAGAGGAGAAGAATAATGGTAACTTTGACGGCAGATGATCGTTTATGTTCAATACCATTATTGAAAGCTTGGATCTGAGGGAGATAGATCTTTCTGGTAGAAAGTTTACCTGGGCTAATGCTCTGCCAAACCCAACTTATGAAAAACTTGATCGAGCTCTCGCAAGCGTGGAGTGGGAACAAAAGTTCCCTCTAGTTATGATGCAAGCTTTCTCGAGGGGAATATCCGATCACACACCCTTGTTCGTGGATTCACGGGAGCCGAACCACGTGGGTAACAAAAACACCTTTTCTTTCGAGATGTCATGGTTCGAACGCGAGGGGTTCTTGGACCTGATTGCCAGGGAATGGGATAGAGGTGCAGGAGGTACGACTGCGGTCGAGCATTGGCAGAATAAGATTAGGCACTTGAGAAGCTTCTTACAGGGTTGGGCTAAGCACCTCAGTGGTGTGTATAAGATTGAAAAGGATAGGCTCCTTTCTCTTATACAGGCCCTAGACATAAAGGCCGAATCTACGATTTTGTTGCCAGCTGAGCTTCATGTTAAAACTAAGGCGGAGAAGAGGTTGAAAGAACTGCTCCGCGAAGAAGAATTGAAGTGGGCTTTGCGAGCTAAAGTCCGCAAAGTGGTCCAAGGGAACGTGAATACTCAATTCTTTCATTTAATAGCTAATGGCAAGCACCGAAAGAAGCGAATTTTTCAACTTGAACAAGATGAGGGCACGATTTTAGGACAGGACAACCTAAAAACATATATTACCGAGTATTACAAGCAGTTATTTGGACCGCATGAGGATAATTGTGTGTCCCTCGACGAGTCTAGGACAGAGGATGCGCCTCAACTATCAGCTGCCGAAAATGATATTCTGGTTGCACCGTTCTCTGAGAAGGAGGTGTTTGATGCTATTGCACAGATGAAAAACAATAAGGCTCCCGGACCGGATGGGTTCCCGGCTGAGTTCTATAAAATGTGCTGGCACATTATTAAGGGGGATTTACTACCTATGTTCCATGATCTGTTCTGGGGACAGCTTCACTTATTTCACTTGAATTTTGGAACTATCACACTGCTTCCTAAGAAAACGGATGCTGTGAGGATTGAGCAATTCAGACCGATATGCCTCCTCAATGTTAGTTTCAAAATCTTCACCAAGGTCGGAACTAATAGACTCACACAGATTGCGCATTCTGTGGTGCAACAGTCCCAAACTGCTTTCATGCCGGACAGAAATATCCTTGAAGGGGTGGTAGTCCTGCATGAAACGCTCCATGAAATCCATTCCAAAAAATTAGATGGAGTAATTTTTAAGGTGGATTTCGTGAAAGCGTACGATAAGGTTAAATGGCCATTTCTCCAACAGTCATTGCGTATGAAAGGTTTTGATGAAGCCTGGTGCCGACATGTTGAATCATTTACGCAAAAAGGTAGTGTGGGAATTAAAGTAAATGACGATATAGGTCATTACTTCCAGACACATAAAGGCCTAAGACAAGGAGATCCGATGTCCCCTATCCTGTTTAACATTGTGGTGGATATGTTAGCAATTTTGATAGGAAGGGCTAAGGAAAATGGTCAAGTAGGTGGATTGGTACCTTATCTTGTTAATGGAGGTGTTTCCATACTTCAGTACGCTGATGATACGATTATCTTTATGGAGCATGACTTGGCCAATGCGAGAAATATGAAGCTGGTGTTATGCCTATTTGAACAATTGACCGGGTTAAAGATTAACTTTAATAAGAGCGAGTTGTTCTGTTTTGGTAGAGCCAAAGACGAACAGGAGGCTTATAGGCAATTGTTTGGGTGCGAGTTGGGAGAGTTACCTTTCTCTTACCTAGGTATTCCAATCCACTATCGTAGGCTGACAAACAGAGAATGGAAGTGCATCGAGGACCGATTTGAGAAGAAACCGAGTTGCTGGAAGGGTAAGTTAATGTCATACGGAGGCCGATTAATCCTGATTAACTCGGTGCTCACAAGTATGCCTATGTTTCTCCTATCATTCTTTGAGGTCCCAGTTGGTGTTCGGAAGAGACTGGACTTCTATCGATCACGGTTCTTTTGGTAGGGTGATGAGCTTAAAAGAAAATACCGGCTTGCTAAATGGGATATCATCTGTAGACCGAAAGACCAAGGGGGTCTTGGTATAGAGAACCTCGAAGTTAAGAACAGATGCCTTCTTATCAAGTGGCTGTGGAAGCTCTCATTGGAGAATGATGCCATGTGGGCTCAAATCCTTCGCAGCAAGTATCTTCAGACAAAAACTTTGTCCCAGGTTATAGTCAGGCCGACTGATTCACCTTTCTGGAAAGGACTGATGAAAGTCAAACAATCTTTGTTTAATAGGATGAAGTTTGTTATTGGCAATGGCACTAGCACACGTTTCTGGGAGGATACTTGGCTCGGCGAGACACCCTTGGCCATCCAATATCCGTCTTTGTATCGTATTGTTCAACGACATGAGGTGTTCGTTGCTTCGGTATTTCAATATATCCCCCTTAATATTCAGTTCCGATGGACGCTGGCGGGCAATCGTTCGGAAGAATGGCTCCGTCTAGTTAGGAGACTGATGGAGGTCCAGCTTTCCCAACAACCCGATGAATTACGCTGGAAACTGACTAAGTCTGGAGTATTCACAGTTAAATCAATGTACATTGATGTTATTAATTCGAACTCCATTCCTACTTCCAAGCATGTTTGGTATGTCAAAGTTCCTTTGAAAATAAAAGTGTTTATGTGGTTTGTCCATAAACAAATTATTTTAACCAAGGACAATTTGATAAAGCGTAATTGGATAGGACCTACTAGGTGTAGTTTCTGTGATCGGGATAAGACAACCAGGCACCTTTTTTTTGAGTGCCCATTGGCCAAAGTCCTTTGGCAGACGGTTCACATTGCTTTTAATATCAAACCACCGAATTCTGTTAACGCGTTATTTGGGACATGGCTGAATGGGATTGAGCCTGACTTAGCGAAACACATTCGGGTTGGGGTTTGCGCGTTGCTGTGGACTATCTGGACTTGCAGAAATGATTTGGTTTTTAACAGAATATCATGTATTCATTTTTTGCAGGTTATATTCCGAACTACGGCACTGATCCGTTCATGATCGCTACTCACTCCGATGGAGGCCAGGGAGCATTTGGTTACTGGATCTTTCCGCTGGGAGATGGTAGTTCGGGATATCTTCAACCGGTTTGGATGTCGGTCATGTAATAGGATAGGCATCGAGTTTACCTATTTATTTATAGCCAGCCGGTTGTGGCATCTTATCATGGCTAGTTGGTGTTTCTAGCCCTTTATGGTTCTGTGTGAGCTTTCTTTGTTTTTTTAATTTTTGGAGACCTTGGAACCATGTTGACACTATTTTTTGGGTTAATAAGATGGCCATATGCATCAGTCTGATGCAGAGGCCGGGGAGTCCCCCCTTTTCAAAAAAAATAGCACAACCGACTTGAGGAAGTGTTCCCATCGGCTTCCGCGGCACTCATGCACGCGCTTTGCACAATACCGGTCTTCATCCCGGTTGGCGTCATGCGGCCGCGTCCTTGCTGCCGCCTCCTCTCGGGCCGTCTGAAGCACAAGTGTGTGTCGGAGTAAATGACCACGGGTAGCCTAGCCGGCTCCCCCTGGCTCTTCAGAAAAATTATAGGCCGATCGAGCCTTCAAGCATCCAAGACGTGGGGCCGCCTTCCCCCAGCTGACTACCTCTCAGGCCGGCTGCACGAAGGCGGCCCAGCCCTAAAATCCTCGTGAAGAAAACCACGAGAGGGCCGTCTCTAAAAAGCCGGCCACGAGAAGGCCGACTCCAAGAAGCCGGCCCCCAGCAGGCGGCCAAGATCGTGCCCTCAGAGTCTGCACCCACATAACGACGATGAGACGGGGCATGGCTACAGTGAAGCCTGCCACCCCCGAATCCCGGGATGCGCATGACCACAGTGCACCGTACGAGGTGGCCATCACCCGTCCGGCGCGGCACTGTTGCCATGTTGGCCATGACGTCACCCACGGCGAGCTGTCAGTACGACCCATGGGTGGCGGGCCCCCTCAGTCAGGGAGACGCCTAAAGGCGGCCAGGCCTCCCCCAGTCGGCCTGGGGTATGGCCGACTCCCAATAGCCGGCTAGTCCACTCCCTCGAAGCAGGCGCCTCATTAAGGAGATAAGACGAGGTAAGGCTACAATGATAAGCCGCCCGGCGGCAGCACTGTAGCCATGCTTACCAAGAAAAAGCCCTCGTCACCAAAGGTGAGGCAACAGTAACCAGCCTCCGACAAGACCCCTGAGCGGTGGGACTGGCCTGTTGACCAGAAGGCCGACAGCCGGCAGGGTCCACCAGTCGGCGGTCCCCATCGGTCGACGGAGAAGCCGGCGAGCGTAGACACAAACGGCTAGGGCCCACGCCCAGCCGGATTACCATTGTACCCCTAGGGGGTAGGCCTATATAAACCCCCCAGGGCACCCATTCAGGCGAGATCCCCTTTCAGTAGTTTTAGACACCAGATCAAGAGGAGAAGCGGGCTAGCCTTGCCCTTCTTCATCCTTTCACCGAACAACTCAAGGAGCCTCTTGTAGTTACTTGTCGATCTAGTGACCACGCAGAGACCCCGCAGAGCAGCAGTAGGGGTGTTATCTCCACAAAGAGCCCTGAAGCTGGGTAAGATCCACCTGTTGGAGAACGTAGAAATTTCAAAAATTTCCTACGCACACGCAGGATCATGGTGATGCATAGCAATGAGAGGGGAGAGTGTTGTCTACATACCCTTGTAGACCGTTCACAGAAGCGTTATATCAACGCGGTTGATGTAGTCGTACGTCTTCACGATCCGACCGATCCAAGTACCGAAAGCACGGCACCTCCAAGTTCTGCACACGTTCGGCTCGTTGACGTCCTCGCCTTCTCGATCGAGCAAGAGGGGCAAAGTAGTAGATGAGTTCCGGCAGCATGACGTCGTGGTGACGGTGTTGGTGAAGAACAATCTCCGCAGGGCTTCGCCTAAGCACTACGAAAACTAGGACGGAGGATAAACTAGAGGGGACGGGGTTGCCGGCACACGGCTTGGTGTTTCTTGATGTATCTTGGGTGCTAGCCCTACCCCTCTATTTATATGTTGAGCCCTGGGGTCGAAACTTGGAGTAAAAGCCTCCAAAAAGTCGGTTTCACCCGAAAGGCAAGAGTCCTTCTCGGACTCCAGGGCCAGACACCAGGGTTCCCGGCATCTGGACCCAGACGCCAGGACCCTGGCGTCTGGCCCCTGGACTCTACAAAACTTCCTTTTGCGCTTTCAAAAAACCTCGTGGGCTTTCCCCTTTGGCCCAGATAAAGTGTTCTCGTGCCCAAACATTTCGGGAAACATCCGGAACCCCTTCCGATGGATTCCGGAACCTTTCCAGAGATCAAACACTACTATCCACATATCAATCTTTACTTCTGGACCATTCCGGAGTTCCTCGTCATATCTGTGATCTCATCCAAAACTCCGAACAACATTCGGTCACCAACATACATAACTCACAGTACTATATCCTCAATGAACGTTAAGCGTGCGGACCCTACGGGTTCGAGAACTATGTAGACATGACCGAGACACCTCTCATGTCAATAACCAATAGCGGGACCTGGATGCCCATATTGGTTCCTACATATTCTACGAAGATCTTTATCGGTCAGACCGCATAACAACATACGTTGTTTCCTTTGTCATCGGTATGTTACTTGCCGGATATTCGATCGTCGGTATCTCAATACCTAGTTCTATCTCGTTACTGGCAAGTCTCTTTACTCATTCCGTAATACATCATCCCGCAACTAACTCATTAGTTGCAATGCTTGCAAGGCTTATAGTGATGTGCATTACCGAGTGGGCCTAGAGATACCTCTCCGACAATCGGAGTGACAAATCCTAATCTCGAAATACGCCAACCCAACAAGTACCTTCGGAGACACCTGTAGAGCACCTTTATAATCACCCAGTTACGTTGTGACGTTTGGTGGCACACAAAGTGTTCCTCCGGTAAACGGGAGTTGCATAATCTCATAGTCAGAACATGTATAAGTCATGAAGAAAGCAATAGCAACAAACTAAACGATCAAGTGCTAAGCTAACGGAATGGGTCAAGTCAATCACATCATTCTCCTAATGATGTGATACCGTTGATCAAATGAAAACTCATGTCTATGGTCAGGAAACTTAACCATCTTTGATCAACGAGCTAGTCAAGTAGAGGCATACTAGTGACATTCTGTTTGTCTATGTATTCACACATGTATTATGTTTCCGGTTAATACAATTCTAGCATGAATAATAAACATTTATCATGAAATAAGGAAATAAATAATAACTTTATTATTGCCTCTAGGGCATATTTCCTTCAGTCTCCAGGAACATCTTTGCCACTAACATTGCCACTAACATCTTTCAACTTAGTTTTCTCTAGGAACATATCAAAAATAAAACAGGGGAGCTAAGCGCGAGCTATTGATCTACAACATAGATATGCTAATACTACCAGGACTAAGTTGATGATAAATTTAAGTTCAATTAATCATATTACTTAAGAACTCCCACTTAGAAAGACATCCCTCTAATCCTCTAAGTGATCACGTGATCCAAGTCAATTAAACCATAACCGATCATCACGTGAAATGGAGTAGCTTTCAATGGTGAACATCATTATGTTGATCATATCTACTATATGATTCACGCTTGACCTTTCGGTCTCAGTGTTCCGAGGCCATATCTGCATATGCTAGGCTCGTCAATTTTAACCTGAGTATTCTGCGTGTGCAAAAACTGGCTTGCACCCATTGTAGATGGACGTAGAGCTTATCACACCCGATCATCACGTGGTGTCTGGGCACGACGAACTTTGGCAACGGTGCATACTTAGGGAGAACACTTTTATCTTGAAATTTAGTGATAGATCATCTTATAATGGTACCGTCAATCAAAGCAAGATAAGATATATAAAAGATAAACATCACATGCAATCAATATAAGTGATATGATATGGCCATCATCATCTTGTGCTTGTGATCTCCATCTCCGAAGCACCTTCATGATCACCATCGTCACCGGCGCGACACCTTGATCTCCATCATAGCATCGTTGTCGTCTCGCCAATCTTATGCTTCCACGACTATCGCTACCACTTAGTGATAAAGTAAAGCATTACAGGGCAATTGCATTGCATACAATAAAGCGACAAATATATGGCTCCTGCCAGTTGCCGATAACTCGGTTACAAAACATGATCATCTCATACAATAAAATTTAGCATCATGTCTTGACCATATCACATCACAACATGCCCTACAAAAACAAGTTAGACGTCCTCTACTTTGTTGTTGCAAGTTTTACGTGGCTGCTACGGGCTTAGCAAGAAACGTTCTTACCTACGCATCAAAACCACAACGATAGTTTGTCAAGTTAGTGCTGTTTTAACCTTCTCAAGAACCGTTCTTACCTAGGCATCAAAACCACACTTGGTTCAACTAAAGTTGGAGAAAATGACACCCGCCAGCCACCTGTGTGCAAAGCACGCCGGTAGAACCAGTCTCGCGTAAGCGTACGCGTAATGTCGGTCCGGGCCGCTTCATCCAAAAATACCGCCGAACCAAAGTATGACATGCTCGTAAGCAGTATGACTTATATCGCCCACAACTCACTTGTGTTCTACTCGCGCATATAACATCTACGCATGTAACCTGGCTTGGATGCCACTGTTGGAGAACGTAGTAATTTCAAAAATTTCCTACGCACACGCAGGATCATGGTGATGCATAGCAACAGAGGGGAGAGTGTTGTCTACATACTCTTGTAGACCGTTCACGGAAGCGTTATATCAACGCGGTTGATGTAGTCGTACGTCTTCACGATTCGACCGATCCAAGTACCGAAAGCACGACACCTCCGATTTTTGCACACGTTCGGCTCGGTGACGTCCTCGCCTTCTCGATCCAGCAAGAGGGGCGAAGTAGTAGATGAGTTCCGGCAGCATGACGTCGTGGTGACGGTGTTGGTGAAGAACAATCTCCGCAGGGCTTCGCCTAAGCACTACGAAAACTGGGACGGAGGATAAACTAGAGGGGACGGGGTTGCCAGCAAACGGCTTGGTGTTTCTTAATGTATCTTGGGTGCTAGCCCTACCCCTCTATTTACATGTGGAGCCTTGGGGTCGAAACTTGGAGTAAAAGCCTCCACAAAGTCGGTTTCACCCTAAAGGCAAGAGTCCTTCTCGGACTCCAGGGCCAGATGGTAGGGTTCCCGGCGTCTGGACCCAGACGCCAGGGACCCTGGCGTCTGGCCCCTGGACTCCGCAAAACTTCCTTTTGCACTTTCCAAAAACCTCGTGGGGTTTCCCCTTTGGCCCAGATAAAGTGTTCTCGTGCCCAAACATTTTGGGAAACATTTGGAACCCCTTCCGATGGATTCCGGAACCTTTCCGTAGATCAAACACTACTATCCGCATATCAATCTTTACTTCCGGACCATTCCAGAGTTCCTCGTCATATACGTGATCTCATCCAAAACTCCGAACAACATTCGGTCACCAACATACATAACTCATAGTACTATATCGTCAACGAACGCTAAGCGTGCGGACCCTACGGGTTCGAGAACTATGTAGACATGACAGAGACACCTGTCATGTCAATAACCAATAGAGGGACCTAGATGCCCATATTGGCCCCTACATATTCTACGAAGATCTTTATCGGTCAGACCGCATAACAATATATGTTGTTCCCTTTGTCATCGGTATGTTACTTGCCCGAGATTCGATCGTCGGTATCTCAATACCTAGTTCTATCTCGTTACCGACAAGTCTCTTTACTCGTTCTGTAATACATCATCCCGCAACTAACTCATTAGTTGCAATGCTTGCAAGGCTTATAGTGATGTGCATTACCGAGTGGGCCCAGAGATACCTCTCCGACAATCGGAGTGACAAATCCTAATCTCGAAATACGCCAACCCAACAAGTACCTTCGGAGACACCTGTAGAGCACCTTTATAATCACGCAGTTACATTGTGACGTTTGGTGGCACACAAAGTGTTCCTCCGGTAAACGGGAGTTGCATAATCTTATAGTCATAGGAACATGTATAAGTCATGAAGAAAGCAATAGCAACAAACTAAATGATCAAGTGCAAAGCTAACGGAATGGATCAAGTCAATCACATCATTCTCCTAATGATGTGATCCCATTAATCAACTGACAACTCATGTCTATGGTTAGGAAACTTAACCATCTTTGATCAACGAGCTAGTCAAGTAGAGGCATACTAGTGACATTCTGTTTGTCTATGTGACACATGTATTATGTTTCCGGTTAATACAATTCTAGCATGAATAATAAACATTTATCATGAAATAAGGAAATAAATAATAACTTTATTATTGCCTCTAGGGCATATTTCCTTCACCGCCAGCGTGCATGTCTTTGCCTTATCCCGTTTCCAGGCACCGGCAATGTTTTATTGGCTCCCACAATGATAGGCCACCCGTTGGCATATGTCGCACCAACCACCCGACATTTGGTGCCCACCGTGGGGCCAGGTGCACCGTCGTCCATAGATCTGCTCTGGATGGGAACCCTCTTCCTTCCCAGCGTGCGTAGCCAGCCCGGCTCGCCCGATGGCGCTTGCCCCGACGCGCTGCAAGGCGTCGCCGACGCCTGCGCGGTGAGCTGCCTCGCCGATCTTCTTGGCAAGGCTCGCATCTCCGATGAGCCCGCATCCGATGCAGGCACAGGTTGCCCCAAGAGCCACCTCGTCAGCCTCGTCGACCAACTCCACGTCTCCGGCGAGCTTGCCACGGACTTGGAGTCGGTTGGCTCCACCGACCCGATGCTTGTCGACTCTGACACGGTGTCGCTTGACGCCTTCCCCACCAACGTAGTAATCATCAATGACCCTCTTCCTCGAGCCGACAACAGCGGCAGCGCCATCACCGAGGTACTGGTCATCAGCCACGGCGCCGCCTCTAGCGAAAACACCCACGACGCCCTCCAGACGGCGCTGCACGACTTGTCTGCCCCCATCCCGGCCGATGCCGATGCCAAGATACTGGAGGCGCGCCGCCTCGCCCTCGTTGCAGAGGGCCAAAAGCTAGCTTCCATGAGACGCCTCACCGAGGCTCACTAGCGCGAAGTCGACCGCGCCGCCTTCAGCACGCCGCCTCCCGACGGGCCGAGACGCGTCGGCATCATCAAGAAACGCGGTGCGGCTATCGCCGACGTGCTGGGAGCAGACCGCCCAGTCTACGCCACGCCTCTCGAGAACCTACGCGCCGCCCAGGCGGCCGCAGACGAGCTGAATGGACTGGGGCCCGACGAGCTCCCCTACATGACCAGACGCATCCAGCAGCTTATCGATGCGGCCACAGAGCGGCATGAAGCCGGTGTCCGCGCCGAAAGTCCTCCCCCACGCCGAGAGCACGGTGCGATGTCCTGAACGCCGACTGCAGGCAACACTCGCGCAAGGAAAGAAAAGGAGCCGGCTTCCAGCCGCAGCCGGAATCGAATCTCCATCGAGCGTGACGCAGAAGGCTGCCCTCGAGCTGTGGAGTGGCGGGGCGACCCGCCTCCTCCTCCGCCTCGTGGGGAGAGATATCCCAGCGCGCCGCCTGTCACGCATCCGACTCTCAGCGGCCGACTGGGCCGTCGTGAAGGAGTCGGCGAGAATGACGCCCGCCACCGGATCGACCGCCTCGCGCGATCCCTGGCCCTGGAAGAAGAAGATGATGTCGGCCCGCCCTGCTTGGGCCCCCGCATCCGCGATGAGCCCTTCCCTAAAGGGTTCTCGCTCCCAAGAGACACGCCCAAGTACAACGGCTCCGTGAAGCCGGAAGACTGGTTGATCGACTACTCCACTGCGGTTAGCATCGCGAACGGCAACATGCGTGTTGCCGTGAAGTATGCCCCCCTCATGCTCCAAGGCATGGCGCGCACCTGGCTCAACAGCCTCAAGCCTTACATCGTCAACAGCTGGCTAGACTTCACAGAAGCCTTCATCCGCAACTTTACCAGCACCTACAAACGGGCTCCCAAGCCCCGACAGCTCTCCTTGTGTGTACAAGGGCCCAATGAATCGACCCGCGACTACCTCACGCGTTGGGCCGAGCTCCGCAATTCCTGCGAGGGGGTGCACGAGGTTCAGGCTATAGAGTACTTCACCGCTGGGTGCCGAGAAGGCACCCTCCTCAAGCACCGACTCCTCTGCGACGAGCCGACTACCCTCGACGAGCTGTTGGTCATAGCTGATAAATACGCCACGGCCGATTCCTCAATGAAGACCGAGCTCTGAGTAGACGCCTCCGGGAAGGTGCTCGCTCCGAGTCCCAAGACACCGGCAGGAGACTCCAGCCGACGCCCGTACCAGAACGACCACAAGCGCAAGGCTCCCATGCCGCCTTCCACCGGTCGGCAGGTGGCCACAGTCGAAGACGAACAACCCGAAGGGCGGCCCACGCCCAAGAAGCAGAAAGGCAGCAGGCCGGCTTGGCAGCCGGCTTTCTCCTACGAGCAAGCACTTGATGCCCCCTGCAAGTTCCACAGCGGCACGAAGCCTTCAAACCACACGACCCGGAAATGCCACTGGCTCACGGGGATCTCCAAGGGCGAGGGGATAGCGTCGCCTCCGCCTGCTGGTCAGCCGCCTCCGGCCCCTCCACAGCCGACCGCTCGACCAGCAGTCGGGGCTGTTCAAGATGAGTTCCCCGACGAGCATGCCGCCTACGTCGTCTTTATAAGCCAACCAGAAGACCGGTGTAGCCTACACCGACAACATCAAGAAGTCAATGCAGTTGCCTCCAACAACCCCGAGTTCATGCACTGGTCATAAAGGCCTATCAGCTGGAGCTAGACTGATCACCCAGAGGTGATGCGGTCTCCCGGCTCTTACGCATTGGTGTTGGATGCCACCCTCGCAACAGAAAGGCGAGCTGCCCGTTTCTCCCATGTGCTGATAGATGGTGGGAGCAGCATCAACATACTGTACCGTGACACCATGGAGAAGCTGAGCATCAAGACGAGGCAGCTCAGGCCTAGTCGGACTGTGTTCCATGGCATTGTACCCGGCCTGTCCTGCTCCCCAATCGGCAAGATCAAGATAGATGTCCTCTTCGGGGACAAGGATAATTTCCGCCGAGAGGCAGTGTGGTTTGAGGTAGTGGATCTGGAGAGCCCTTACCACGCGTTGCTTGGCCAACCTGCTTTGGCCAAGTTCATGGCTGTACCCCACTATGCCTACCTCAAGATGAAGATACAGAGTTCCAAGGGCATCATCACCATAGCCAGAGACTACAAGAAATCCTCCGAGTGTGCGGCATCTAGTAGCCGGCTGGCCGAGTCCCTCGTGATTGCTGAAGAGAAGAAGATACTGGATCGAGTCGTGGCCATGGCCGGCAAGCAGCCGGCCCTGTCCCCGACCCCAAGGAGTGTGATGCACAAGGTTCTTTCCAGCCGGCCAAAGAAACAAAGAAGGTACCTCTGGACCCGGAGCACCCAGAAAGGTTTGACACCATCGGGGCAAACCTGGACAGCAAATAGGAAGGCGAGCTCGTCGATTTCCTTCATGAAAATCGGGACATCTTCGCATGGTCCCCCAAGGATATGCCGAGTGTTCCGAAGGAATTCGCTGAGCACAAGCTACACGTCCGAGAAGGTGCAAAACCAGTCAAATAGCCCCTCCACCGACTATTGGAAGAGAAGAGAATGATTGTAGGAGAAGAGATAGCCCGGCTTCTGACAGCCGGCTTCATTATGGAAGTTTTGTTTCCAGAGTGGCTCGCCAACCCGGTCCTCATGCTGAAGAAAAATAACAAGTGGCGCATGTGCATAGACTACACCAGCCTCAACAAGGCCTGCCCCAAAGACCCCTTCGCCCTACCACGGATTGATCGAGTAATAGACTCCATAGCCGGATGCGAGCTGTTGAGCTTCTTGGATGCTTACTCAGGCTACCACCAGATAAAGTTGGATCCAGCTGACCGCCTGAAGACCGCCTTCATCACACCATTCGGAGCTTTCTGCTACCTGACTATGACATTCGGCTTGAGAAATGCCGGTGCCACTTTTCAAAGTTGCATGCAAAAATGCCTCCTCAAGTAGCTCGGCAGAAATGCCCACGTCTATGTAGACAATATTGTGGTGAAGACGGAGAAGCGCGACACCTTGCTAGAAGACCTCAGAGAGACATTTGAAAACTTGCGCTGGTTTAAGATCAAGCTCAACCCCGAGAAATGCGTGTTTGGAGTACCAACCGGCCAGCTTCTCGACTTCCTGGTCTCCGAACGCGGCATCGAATGCAACCCGATGAAGATCAAGGCCATAGAGAGAATGAAGATTCCCACCAAGCTACGAGACGTCCAGAAGTTCACCGGATCCCTGGCTTCCCTAAACCGCTTCATTAGCCGGCTCGGAGAGAAAGCTCTCCCCCTCTACTGACTCATGAAGAAGTCCACTCACTTCGAGTGGAACGACCAAGCAGACCATGCTTTCCACGAGCTAAAGAAGATGCTGACCACACCGCCTGTCTTGGCGGCACCGACTGAGAAAGAGCCCATGCTCCTTTACATTACCGCCACTAGCCAGGTGGTCAGCACAGTTATCGTGGTCCAGCGCCCAGAAGAAGGCCGAGCTCAGCTAGTCCAGAGGCCAGTGTATTATTTAAGCGAAGTATTATCTGCCTCGAAGCAGAACTACCCACACTACTAGAAGATGTGCTACGGTGTGTACTTCGCCGCCAAGAAGCTCAAGCCCTACTTTCCAGAGCACCCCATCATGGTCGTATGTACTGCCCCGCTCGCCGAGATCATAGGCAGCCGGGATGCATCCGGCCGGGTGGAAAAATGGGCCATTGAGCTAGCTCCCTACACGATCTTCTACCAGCCTCACACCGCCATTAAGTCCCAAGCACTGGCCGACTTCCTCGTCGACTGGGCCGAAACCCAGTACCTGCCACCGGCCCCCGACTCCACTCACCGGCGGATGCACTTCGATGGGTCCAAGATGCACACCGGCTTGGGAGCCGGCATCATCCTCACCTCTCCCAAGGGAGACAAGCTCAAGTATACATTGCAAATTCATTTTGGCGCCTCCAACAATGTGGCCGAGTACGAGGCGCTCATACACGGGCTCCGACTAGCCAAAGAGCTCGACATCCGCCGGATCCTGTGCTATGGCGACTCGGATTTGGTGGTCCAGCAGTCATCTGGCGACTGGGACGCCAAGGACGCGAACATGGCAAGCTACGCTTCCTCGTTCAGCAAATTAGTGGATATTTTGAAGGATGTGAGTTCCTTCATGTACCACGGGCCGACAACGTGCGAGCAGATGCCCTGGCACGAATAGGCTCCACCCGGCAAGCTATACCAGCCGACATTTCTCTCCACCGCCTCCTCAAGCCGTCTATAAAGCCGTCTCCAGAATCTGATTCCATCTTCGTGCCGCCTGACCCCGATGCGGTCAGGTCCGACTTGGGGAACCAAGCAGGCGGCCCGGGGACTTCGACAGGCGGCCCGGGGACTGCCATAGTCACACCCGGCTCGGGAACTTCGGAACTCGGCCTGGGGGCTACTGCAGCCGGCCCGGGGACTGCATCGACACAACAGGCGGTCGCTGACTCCAACTCTTCACCACCCAGCCCACCCGCCCTGGTCACAGTAGCAGTTTTGACAGTAGAAGAAGTCGCAGCTCCATCATGGGCCCAACCCATCCTCAACTTCTTAGTAAACAGAGAGTTGCCAACTGACGAGATCTCGGCAAGACAAGTCCAACGCCGAGCCGGAGCATACACAATAGTAAACCAAGATCTTGTTAGGCGCACCATCACTGGAGTCTTCCAGTGCTACGTCGAGCCAGAGAAGGGCATAGCAATCCTCAAGGACATCCACCAAGGTGAATGCGGCCACCACTTCTGGCCGACTGCTTTCCGCCATGGATTCTTCTGGCCGACTGCTTTGGATGACGCCAAGGAACTAGTCAAATGTTGCGAAGGGTGCCAAGTTTTCAGTTCCAAGCAACACCTGCCGGCTTCTACACTCAAGACCACCCCCCTCACCTGGCCTTTTGTTGTCTGGGGCTGGACATGGTGGGCCCATTCAAGACGGCACGCGGTGGCATGACACATCTGCTCGTCGCTGTGGACAAATTTACCAAATGGATTGAAACAAAGCCGATCAAGAAGCTGAATGGGCCGACTGCCGTGATGTTCATCGCAGATATCACAACCCGGTACGGCGTACCGCACAGCATCATCACCGACAATGGCACAAATTTTGCAAAGGGAGAACTGGCACGTTTCTGCGCAACACAAGGCATCCGGCTGGACCTAGTGTCCGTTGCCCACCCGCAGTCAAACGGCCAGGTCGAGCGAGCAAACCATCCTCTCCGGCATCAAGCCCCGCCTGGTCGTGCCACTGGAGTGTTCGGCCGGCTGTTGGCTCGACGAGCTGCCGGCCGTCCTCTGGAGTTTGCGCACTACCCCAAACAAGTCGACCGGCTTCACCCCTTTCTTTCTTGTATATGGTGCCGAGGCTGTCATCCCAACTGACATCGAGTTCGACTCACCTCGGGTCACCATGTACACGGAGGTGGAGGCCAAGGAAGCACGAGAAGACGGTGTCGACCTGCTAGAAGAAGGCCGACTATTAGCCCTCATCCAGTCCGCCATCTATCAGCAGGGTCTGCGCCGCTACCACAGCTGGAATGTCAAGCCAAGATCGTTCCAAGAGGGCGATCTTGTGCTGCGGCTGATCCAGCGAACAGCCGGCCAGCACAAGCTTTCGGCCCCTTGGGAGGGCCGCTTTGTCATCAGTAGAGCTTTAGGCAACGACTCCTACTACCTAATCGACGCGCAGAAGCCGAAGGCACGAAAGAGAGATGATTCCGGCAAGGAGTCGGAACGACCATGGAACGCCAATCTCCTCCGAAGATTTTACAGTTAAAAAGCAGTATGTACCACGCTACCTTTTGTACTAAGTATGAGACAAAGGGTCCCCCGAGGAGCACTTGGGGACTACCCTCTTTTATCTATGAATGATGAGTATCATGCCTATGATTATGTTACTACATTTGCTTTTTCGTCCGGCACCGGGTTCGACCAGTCGGCCCGGGGACTCGCCGCCTCGAGTTATATCTAAAGTTCTGCCTGTAGTCAGACAAGTAGTGTGCCGGCACCCAAGCCCCCTCTTGTCAGAAGTCGCAGCTCGAAGAATCGACTGTCCGACTGGCAAGAGCCAAGGGCAGGAAAGGATGCCCACACAAAAAACGGCTAAGCACTAACGAACTTATATAACGCGAGCCGGCCTCCCGCCCCGCCAACCGGCTACCAGAGAAGCCGGCTGGCCGGCTTCTCGTTTACCTTGCTACAATCTAAGAAAGCTTGAGTACTTGTCTTCCCAAAACGACCAAGTCCTTCTCCAGCCACAGACTACAGAGCAGCTGTCCGGCTGGGAAGGCGGTGGCCAAGGGAAGGCGGCAAAGGAAAAAGGCAAAAGGATGAAAAGCAAACATGAACGGAAGCCAAACACATGCATAATTATATTTACACAAAGACCTTCAAAAGGCCAACATTCAACATAGTTTGAATACACCCAAGTGGGTGGAACTGCGCAAATTTAATAAAAGTTGTTCAAAAGAGTAACAAGCAGGAAAGCAAGGACGGCGGATCAGGCCAAGGGAACGACGGGCGAGTTGGGAAGGTTGGTGGAGACGACAGTGCCGGCTGGAGGAGTGACCGGCTGGCAAATCTTGGCATGATCATCACCTCTTGCAGGCGGCGTGCTTGCACGCGCCTCATTGCTGGAGGCATGATCAGGCTGAGGCGGGCTGGTCGCTTCCCTGTCTGGCACAACGTCTTCACCATCCTCTCCCTCCTCCTCTTCGCCCCCATCGCTGGAAGCAATCTCCTCCGCCGAGTCCTCACCTTCTGTCGGGTTCAGCCCGAACCACTCCTCCGGCTGAGCGACACCGGCGTCATCCACCTCAGGGGCAAAGGCGCTAGTGTCGGTGTACTCGGCGATCGTCGAGGCACGCTGGACGATAGCCGGCCACACCGCCTCCAGCTCCTCATCGGCCTCCTGCCGCCAGGTGCTCAGCTGGTCCAAGTTTAGCTCAGGATACCAAGCTCGGACGAATTTCAGTGCCCGCCCAGCGCCGGACCAGGCCGCTGACGCCTTCCAAACCTCGAAGTAGCCGACTGCGACCTCCAGCCAGTCGACAGTCCGACTTGGGGTGCGGGAAACCGCCTTGCCGGGCTAGAGGGCAGCCAGCACTTGTGCCCCAGCACGCTGAAGACGGCGGAGCATGCGGTGGGCCGGCTGTAGGCGGGCTTGAAGCGCCAGAAGCTGCTCCTCAAGTGACCGGCCGACACCCAGTGCAATCTCGGCCCCTGCCTGCCGTCGCGCGTCGCGGTAGGCCTCGATGGCTTGGGTAGCGGCAATAGAGTAACCGGAAAAGTAATCTGCACAAAGAGAAAGCAGTAGCACAAAATCAAAAGACGAACCAGATGGCAGGAGGCAGGCAAAGAAACAAAGAAGAAGGCGGCCTACCGTCGATTAAGTCTTCCACCCGGCTGTAGCCTTGACTCATCGCCTGCCTTGCCTCGGCCCAGTTCACCGCCTCGGTTTCATATTCGGCTTTGAGGGCAGCCTCGCTGTCCTACGCCACCGTCAGGACCGCCTTGTGACTCTCCTCCTGGTCGGCCAGTTTCTTGGCCAGGCGATCACGCTCCTGAGCCAGGGCGGCGCACTCGGCCTCCTTGGCGCGAAGGGCGGACTGGCTTAGCTGGTCCCTCAAGTAAGCATTGGCCCTGCAGATATGAAGAAAGAAGTCGTCAGGAAAAGATCCGACCCGACTGCTCAGCAGTCGGCCCGAATCTCGGGGACTACACCCAGTGGGTGCGCTGATGTGCCCCCACTTGAGATAAAAGATGAAGCACTTACTCCGGCTCTCGGTCAGGTCAGCGGCCTTCTGGTCCAACTCCTGGGCCAGGGAGTTGAAAGCAGCTGCACGGAGGTTGTGGTACTCCTGCAGACAAGGCAAGAGATGCGAGTAAGAATAAGACGGCAATCAAAGTCTACTAAGAAGTTCCAAGTCACCTGCTCAGCAGCCGACTCGGAACTCGGGGACTACACCTCAGCGCACCCACGGAAGAAATCAGGAGCAATCAACGAAAAGCAGGAGGACTCACCCGAATAACTGTTCGAGTCGTGAGAAACTCTTGAGTATACTGCTTCAGCGCGGCGGCCTGGGCCTGAAGCCGGCTCCGGACATCCTGCGCCGCCACGTTCAGCACGGTCACCCCACCGCCCGGCGTCCACCTGGACGAGCTGTCGCCGACCGCCTTCGGGTCCTGGGCTAAAGTCGCCTTCCCCGCGCGCCGACGAGACGGTGACAGGACCACAAGGTCCGCCCCCACAGTCAGCTCACCTCCGGCCGGCTGCGCGGGCGGCGCGTCGGGCCGGCCACCTTGGCCCTTTCCAGTCGGTAGCGTCGGTTCCGTCTCCTTCTTCATCGTCGGCCGGCCGCGGCCGGCCTCCTCCGTCAGGGGCACTGCAATGTCAGGAGCCGCGGCGAGAAGGGGGATGACGAGCTGTGGAGGCTGGTTCTGCAGGGCCTCCGCCTCCCTCTCCGTGGCCACGGCCTTCGCCCGGGCCTTGGCAGCCGCGTCGGCTCGCGCCCCCGCCGACTTCTCCTCCGCCTCCCGAGCCGTCCTCCGCTCCTCTGCCTCCCGCTCCTCCCGCGCCTCCCGCGCATTTCGCTCCGTCGCCTCTAGGAGATCGGCATGGGGATCCACACGTCGGGAGCTTGAAGACCCTCCTATCGCTCCGACTATGGAGGCGGCAGGGACCCGTCTGAGGGAAAGTGGGGCCCTGTTTGATAAGTCAAGAAGAAGGCTTAGAAGAATATCAACCAAACAAGAAAAAGAAAGGCGTAAGAAAAACGACACTTACGCTGAAACCGCCTGTGGCTGCTTCACCACGTTGCGGAAGAGGTCCGCCTTCGCGGCCGCTTCGTCCCGCTTGGTCGCCGCCGTGGTACTCTTCGGCTTCTTTGGCCGACTGCCGAAGTGGGTCGACGCGGCCCGGCGTTTCTGCGCCACCATAAGCAGCCGGCGCGGTAGATGGGCCCGCGCCTTGATGATCGGGCGCCGGTCGGCGGCGCGGAATAACTTCGGCCTCATCGTCATCCGGCCAGTCCTCGAAGGCGGCCCCGAGCCCAGGGCCGCCTGCCTCGCCGCCTTCCCCTACGATGTCATCTTCCATGGCGGCCGCCCCCAGGACCGGGTCGTCAACGTCGTCCACCGCGCGGTCGGGGAGGAACTGACGTTCCAGCCCCGCAGCCCCGGTTGCCGGTGGAAGCATGGGGTCTGCCGAAAACAAGCCGACTCGTCAGGAGTCGGCCATCCCGAACCCGACAACAGGGAAAGAAGAAAAGGAGAGAAACTTATCATAGGCGGAGGATTGGCGCGAGATTACGGCTCCTTGCCGTACTGCCACTCCTCGGTGAGCTTGCAATTGGAAATATAGTTCACCATGTAAGACACCTCGGCGTGAGGCATCTCCTTGGTGCTTAGCCGGCACGGGTCGAAGCGGCCGCTCATCTGGCAGATCATGTGAGGTCGGCCCTGGAGCGGGAGCACCCGGCGCTCCACGAAGGCGACCACCAGGTCGGCCCTGGTCAGGCCCTCTGACTGGATCGTCACCCGGAGCCATGCAACGGAGGCGGCCCCATCCTGAGACAGCGACCTGGCCCGGTAGGACCATGAGGGCTGCCTCCCAGCCGGTGGGCTGGCTACGTAAGCCGGCAGATTGACGAAGTCGCCTTGCGGAGCAATGTTCTTCACGTAGAAGTAAGATTTCTGCCAGAGCTTCACCGACTGTATCAGCGGGATGGGCGGAAAAGGATTGTTGTCGCTCGTCCTCCGCATGGCGATGAAGGCGCCGCATGGGGCGGGCACGCCTGCGATGACAGTGCCAAGCTTGCACTGGAAGAATCCCCCCCAGAGTTCGAGGGTGGGGAGGACGCCAAGAAAGCCCTCACATAGGGTGACGAAGGCCGACAGCAGCATCACCGCGTTTGGAGTGAGGTGATGCGGCTGGAGATGATAAAACTCGAGGAAGGAGCGGAAGAACCCGCTCGCCGGCAGGCTGAAGCCACGCAAGCAGTGCGAGCGGAAGATTACACGCTCGTCCTCCTCCGGTGCCGGTGAGATCTCCCTCTCCGGCGCGAGACGGACCCGCACGTAGTTAGCGCCTGGCAGCCGCCGCGTCCGGTGGAGGAAGTCGACATGGTCGTCATGGACGTTGGAGCCATCCCAGGAGCTCGACAGCACCATGGGGACGGCGCGGTGATGAGAAAGGCGCGGCGGCGGGGAGCGCGCGACCCTGTTGCGGCTGAGCAACGGCGAGCCAAGAAGATTGGCGGGAAAACCGAGCGGCGGCGGGTAGCTGTGGCGACGGAGAGGAAGAAGAAGAAGGAGGAAGGGGCGGAGTGAGGGCGAGCATGCGAGGGTCTACTGCTCCCCTCCTCGCCCTACTTATAGCCTCGTGCGGCGAAGCCGAGGAGGCAAGGCGTGGGGGGACGTGGGATTAACTGCGCCGGCTCCCCCACGCCCCACAATTATTGCGCCTTCATGGCGTGCGGTAACCGCCGCTGGGAGGCGCGCAGTCCATCCGGGCCGCAGAAGATCCGTGCGTGGGTCGAGGACCGGTGGTCACTACTAGGGAAAAGCCTACCAGCAGCGAGGGTTTTGGGCCTCTCAATAGCGCGGGCACCGGCGCTACTAATAAGGCACTACAACTAACATATAGCAGTAGCGCCGGTTGTCCCACGCTACTGCTATACATGAATAGCTGTAGCGCTCTTTGGGAAAGGGCGCTACTAATATTATCTGTAGCGCTGTTTGCTGGGACGCGCTACTGACGATGCGGCGCTACTGCTAAATTTCCCCCTCGCTACTACTAGTTTATTTATTAGTTTTTTTCCTGCATATTTGTTTTGTATTTGAATAGGCTTTATACAATAATCTTTAGCAATATCATACACATACAAATGTAATCATAGCATATACATACAATTAGTCTCATCAAACCATGTCATCATCATAATCATCATCCAACACAAAGTGGTCTCTCGTCATCATCTCGAAAATAGCGATACAAGTCTCAAATGATATGCAAATACATCGTCATCCATCTAAACAATGATATACGCGAGAAGAGCTATCACTTTGAGAACATGAGTTTGTATCCCTCTTTCGCATTAGCGTGAACCTCTAAACTAACTACTGCCTGTCGCTTGGAAACCGGAATGGCCTGACACTCCGACCACTTGTCGTATATATACTCCTGGCATAGCACTTCTTCGCCATCTATGATCTATGCACCTGCATCATCACATGAGTCGATCATATGCAACATATATAGTTGAGCAACAGAAAGAGACAGACTTGGCAAAAATAAAAACAACATATCATAAGCATAAATAACAAAGTTTATCCTACCCCAAAATGCCCTAACTAGAGTGATTTTTGCTAGTCGAGGAGGAGGACGGTTTAATTACATCACAAATAAAGTTTCACCGTGCATAACTCAAAGTTTTGTCATACAGAAAGTATGGACTAAACGGACACATTGTCATATACCGACAATCACTCCAACATGTCGTTCCATCCATCCAAGTCAAGGAGATAGTCCCCGAGCCTAGTGAAAGGCTTCAGGTCGAGACGCTGAGAGGCTATCCATGTTCGGACGTCTTCCCGCGACATTTGTCCTTCTCTGTAGAACATCCCTATTTTTCCGACGACCTCCTTCATGATGATTTGGGCAAGTTCGCGCTGGATGTTATAGAACTCAGCTCAAAGTCGATGATCCTCGATATCTCCTATGTCCTTTGCCCATCGCAGAATATGGGCATCATCGGATCTAGGTGACATGCGAAGGTTCTGGTTATCCCGTCTGTACTCCAGCATGTGGTGTAGGACATAGAATCCATCATTAAGAGAATCGTTCGGTTGCTGGATGCAGCAAAAGTTGGTCTTATGGCCGAAGGCGACCCTGACGCCCCTTCTCTTCTTGTCCCTGACCTCTCCACCCCTTGCTTGGTAGTAAAACATAGCACTGTCGAGAACATCCTTGATGTGGGTGTAATCCTTTTTGTGAATGTTCTTCGACGAGTCCAAGTAAAGAGCGTGGGAGAATCGGGGGTAGAGGATGATGAGGACGGCGCGCCCGCCGCTGCGCAAAATAAGTCCTCAAATTAATTAGCCTCCACCATGCAAATGAATGATTTAAATCGAAGGAAGGATAGCAGCGCGGATGACTTACACGGTATGATAAGGCACGAGAATCGCCTCCTTGTCCTTATTGGCGAGCATGAAATTGATGATGTAATCCCTTGCGTATTCATGGTGATTTGCACAGACTCCCAAGAAGCCCTCATGCATGTAGTACGGGTCAGTGACACAGATATGAGATATCTGCTCAACCCCGATGATGTAGTTCATGTGCAAGGCATAAAGGCGGACAAACGTAAAATCCAGCTTCTTCACGTGAAACATGTCGAATATGTAATCGAATCGAAGGAAGAACTTATCCGCGGGGAAGCTGTCGACATACGACATTTGCCGCGGAACATTAACCACGTAGAGTGGGTATCCTGGATCTTTCGAGGCGATGAGGTCTTTCTCTACCCGCAGCACATCGTCATGAAGTCTCTTTAGATCGCCAAATCTGGCCCATACCGCTGTTGCAGGTAGGATTGGTTGACCGGGGATATGCCATTTATCCGCACCGAGGATATCTGTATGGTCCTGAAGCCGAGGCTGCTGAGGCGGCTGGATCATAGAAACAACTTTTTTGCCTTTCCTCGCTCTCTTCCTAAACTTCTTTACACCGGAAGGTCGTCCATAATATGTTGAGACGGCAATTCAGGCACCGACTCATGACGCTCAAACCCTGAGGAGGCACTAGTATAGACATACTGTTCAGCAGCGCCATCGTCGTCCTCATCCTCATCCATGGCGACGTCATCAGCGACTAATGGAGCCTCCTCCTTACCCCGTCCGCTATCACCCAACCCGACACCCGACGATAATTGGGTAGGTGGGGTGTTGATGTTCATACCTTGCTGAGGCTGTGTGCTCGTGGGTGTGCTCCCGGCCGCCTCCAGACGAAGCAGACTCTTTGGCCACAACAGGACCCACCCAGCATTGCAACAATCACCAAGCCGCCGCGGTGTCTCGTCGTCATCCCCCAATAGTACTGGAGGAGGCAAATTCTCGTGGCCCGGTTTGACACTGGCCACGGAAACCTTGAAGACGTTCGGGGGGATCGGCCGGCTGTGGAACAATGGTTCCTTCGGCTCCATTATCGTTGCCTTCCCCACGTCCACCTTCTGGTCGCCGATGGTGTACAATATGGTGCACGGGGTTTCGTCGGCCTGCAAAGAAAAGTCTGCGACGTGAGACATCTGAAAGGCAACGAAAACGGGAGATTATACATTTATATTGAAGGGGGCCAGTGTGACAGATACCGTGAGGACGTCGAGCTCAGCCAAAGACGAAGCACCGCCTAGCACGTCCGGTGCGGGAGCCAATGCGGGAGCAGGTGCAGCTGCAGGTGCTGGTGCAACGCTAGTCGAGCTGCTCCTCGCCAAGAAGTCAGCAAGGGGAAAGTCCGCTGCATCTTTTTTTGCATTTTGACTGGTCCAATTGAAAACGGCCGGAACCAAGGTAGTAGAAATATCTAAAGCCACCTGTTTTGTGGCAGCTACCGCTGTTGCGACTGTCTCAGTTGATTTCTTCTTAACCGCAATCTCAACCCTCTTGTCGATGTTTTCTTCATTTAACCTCCGTCTTTCCTTTCTCTCCTCTGTGGTCTCACGGTAGTACTTCTTCCACGTGGCGCCGTCTCCGACACCGTGCACACGTCCATACGACGGTCGAGTATCCACCGGTTGTTGTTTCAATATGTTCAACGCCCGGTTGAATGGAGTGTCCCACTTGGGCCTCGCCAATGCCTCAGACGGTGAGTCACTTTTTGCCGCAATCCTGTGCTGCTCTCTCTGCAAAAGGCACAATGATTGTTTACAAATATGACTAACATGTGCAGTCGAATTGATCAGAAACTAAAATTACCAGCAGTCTGATGAACTCCGTAATGACCGGTGTTGTCTCATAAACCTTTTTCACTGGGTCCCAACGGTGCCGGGCCCTGAGGACGTCACGCTCCTGCGGGACGGTGAACTCCGCCAAGGGGTCTGGGATGCCCAGACTCGCGGCTTTCGTGTCCTCCTTGGCCCATTTGAACCTCTTTCCGCCGTAACCACGGCTCTCGAGGTGGTGGCTCCCAATGTTCCTCTCTTGAAGCCCCTTCATGTACTTAGACTTTTTTTGGCATCTTCGGCCTCGCAAGCCTCCTTGAATATTTGAAACTGCTCTTCCATGATTGTCGGATTATCCTTTACAATCTCGGAGTAGGGTTCCTTCTTGTCGATGATCCTTGCTTTCACTCGATTTTTCTAGGCGGACAACGCGTCGCTAAACTTGGTCATGGCGTGTTTGTTTATCTTCTTCATTGCCGGGTCCTCATCTAGATCTTTATAATCCTTCTCATTCCGGCCCAGGAACAAGAATATCTGGTGAAACTTCTTTAGGAGGGAGCTCCTCATATTTTCTATCTTCTGTAGTTTCTCATCGTTGATGGTGGCGGTTGTCCGTACGATGCAGCCTATTTGATTGTCGTAGCATCGACGCGCTTCCTCGCGCGCTGTTGGCTCAAAATTGCCGTCGTCCACCTCCGTGACCACCACTCTAGTAGTCCTGAGTTTGTTAGGAACTCGTTGCCTCTTTGCTTTTGCTTCTACACCGGCTCTGCTCCCCGAGGCAGCGCCGGTCTCGATGCCGGTCTAAGTCTAAGCGCCGGTCTCAGTCTCAGCACCGGTATGCGTGTCGGTCTCAGTCCCCGATGCCACCGGTGGGCCCAGCAATAACATCGGTTGATCATCGGTAAGGCTAAAAAATTCGTCTGCCGCCCGATAGGCGTCGTCGCAATCACTAGAACCATGTCCTTCATCGTTGCTAGCCATGTTTCCTATGATTAAATCTAGTCAATTAATTCTAGACCGAATAAAATGAATAATGACATAAAAAAGGCCTATTGTTTTGCAGGAATGTTGACTCCTTCCTGGTGTGGCAAATCACAGGCACTCGATATGTCCTAGTTTGTAGCACAAGTCATGCCGAAATTCACGGAAAATTTCGGCATGAGCTTTGCTAAAAAGTGGACAAATCGAGAACCTGAAATTTGCCGGAAAAGAAATGAATCAACATTCCGGCAAAACATAGGCCACTAAGCATCATTCCCTGCAAACAGTGTCCAAATATACATGAGCAACCACATGTGCAAATAGTGTAGAAGAAAATTCATTTAACTACTAATAGAACAAAATTCAGTTAACTTTAGTGCTCTATAATGATGAAAGGAAAAAAAATTCAGTTAACTACTAATTTCATTCATTTAGGTTATTCATTTAACATCACCTAATTAACCTACTGTTCCAATACTACTAGCAGCACTACTAACCTAATTAACCTAGCAAAACTCTAGTGCCCTAACTAAAAAACATCTAATTAACATCTAATTTTTTCTCTAAATACAGAGAGAGATGAGTGAGGGGGAGGGGTGGGGGACTTACAGAGAGGGGAGAGACGGTGGCGGGGAGGTGCTCGGTGACGGAGGTAGGGGCGGAGAGGGCGGGCTCGGGCATGGGCAAGGGCGGTCCTGGGTGGGCTCCGGCGGCGGTGAGGTGGAGGGCGCCGACGGTGACGTGGAGGGCGGCCTTGGGCGGCGTCTGTGAGGCTGAGGGCGGCCTCGGGCAGCGGCGGTGAGGCTGAGGGCGGCCTTGGGCGGTGGCTGTGAGGCTGAGGGCGGCCTCGGGTGGCGGCGGTGAGGAGACGGCGGCGAGGGCGAGGGAAGATTTGGGGAAGAATTGGTGGCCGGGGGCGGGGTGGGGGGAAACCGATGTTTAAGTGAAACGTAACGTAGCGCGTTTCCGGAAATGCGCTATAGCTAAGTTAGCTATAGCGCATTTACTGAAACCCGCTACTGCTATTCCTTTCTCCTTTTTTCCCTTTTTTCTTTTATTTTTCTTTACATTTTATTTTCCCCTTTCTCCTTTTTCTATTTCTTTCATTTTCATTTACTTTTCTACTTGTTTTTCACTTTATTTTATTTCCGTTAACAGCAGCGCTTTACACGTAAGCGCGCTGCAGCTAAGGAGATTAGCAGTAGCGCTGGGCCATTATACGCGCTACTGCTAGGTTGGGCTAGCCATGTGCGCCCAGTTCGAATGTAGCAGCAGCACTTTTCGCTAGTACGCGGTACTGCTAAAGTCATAGCAGTAGCGCGGTTTATTCACGCGCCCTGCTACTAAGTAGCAGCAACGCTTGATTTTGTACAGCGCTACTGGTAAAATTCTGTGTATAGGCTTTTCCCTAGTAGTGGGTGGCGGGCCCCGGACTGCGGTGGCGTCCTGTCGCGCGCGTGGGCTGGCAGGCCCTTCCTGCTGTAGGGTGCCACGTGGCGCACAGGTGACGAGCGGTCCGCTCGCAGCCTGACTCGCGCGCCGCCTGGTTCCCGCCTTCAAGCTTCGAAACCTCCAGAAGACGGCGCACCTAATCAAAGCCGGCTCCTAGTTTCCGGCTCCTCAAAATAGGAAGCTGATTGAGCTTCTCGTCGTTTTTCTGCCTCGGAGCTTAACCAGCTTCGGGGACTACTGTCGGAGTAAATGACCATGGGTAGCCTAGCCGGCTCCCCCTGGCTCTTCAGAAAAATTATAGGCCGATCGAGCGTTCAAGCATCCAAGACATGGGACCGCCTTCCCCCAGCTGGCTACCTCTCAGGCCGGCTGCACGAAGGCGGCCCAGCCCTAAAATCCTCGTGAAGAAAACCACGAGAGGGCCGGCTCCAAAAATCCAGCCACGAGAAGGCCGACTCCAAGAAGCCGGACCCCCAGCAGGCGGCCAAGATCGTGCCCTCAGAGTCTGCACCGACATAACTGCGATGAGACGGGGCGTGGCTACAGTGAAGCTGCCACCCCCAAATCCCGGGACACACATGACCACAGTGCACCGTACGGGGCGGCCATCACCCGTCCGGCGCGGCACTGTTGCCATGTTGGCCATGACGTCACCCACGGCGAGCTATCAGTACGAACCATGGGTGGTGGGCCCCCTCAGTCAGGGAGACGCCTAAAGGCGGCCAGGCCTCCCCCAGTCGGCCTGGGGTATGGCCGACTCCCAATAGCCAGCTAGTCCACTCCCTCGAAGGAGGCGCCTCATTAAGGAGATAAGACGAGGTAAGGCTACAACGATAAGCCACCCAGCGGCAGCACTGTAGCCATGCTTACCACGACAAAGCCCTTGTCACCAAAGGCGAGGCAATAGTAACCAGCCTCCGACAAGACCCCCGAGCGGTGGGACCGGCCGGTCGACCAGAAGGCCGGCAGTCGGCGGGGTCCACCAGTCGGCGGGCCCCATCGATCGGCGGAGAAGCCGACGAGCATAGACACAGATGACTAGGGCCCACGCCTAGCCGGATTACCATTGTATCCCTGGGGGGTAGGCCTATATAAACCCCCCACGGCACCCATGCTGGCGAGATCCCCTTTCAATAGTTTTAGACACCAGATCGAGAGGAGAAGCGGGCTAGCCTTGCCCTTCTTCATCCTTTCACCGAACAGCTCAAGGAGTCTCTTGTAGCTACTTGTCGATCTAGTGACCACGCGGAGACCCCGCAGAGCAGCAGTAGGGGTGTTATCTCCACAGAGAGCCCTGAAGCTGGGTAAGATCCGCCGGCGTGCATGTCTTCGCCTTATCCCGTTTCCAGGCACCGACGATGTTTTATTGGCTCCCACAATGATAAGCCACCCGTTGGCACATGTCTCACCAACCACCTGACAGTGTGTGTCTCCAATCTATCCCCATTGAGGGCCATAGTAGGCCGTCGAAATTGGTTTGCGACCATGCGCCCGACCTACAAGGTGGCTATGAGTGGAGGTGTGGCCACTCTCGTCCGGGGCAGTGCCCTAGATACTGATTGTGGTGGCCATTGAAAGATCTTCATGAGAGTTTCTTTCTCCAGATCTGGTGGCTGCCGCTGGTGTGTCTTACTGGCGATATTATAGGATGTAGCTGGAAGGCTGCTTTATGGCGGTGAGAATCAATCTATGGACAACAACTTGACACAAAGGGTATGGTTGTGCAGCTACGACGATGAGATTTCTAGCACATCTCATATAGTTGTTGGGATCGAGAAAAAGTGGTGGCGACAACACAAAATTGACTTCAATCTGGTGGTGCTTCTTGAGTACACAGTCTCGAGCTCCATGATACAACCCCTAGGTCTGATCTAATTTGGTTATACCTGGCAATGTGATGTTTTTGTCGTTATCTAGTTGAAGGCATTGCTCAGATATGCTCCGACTTGTTCTTTATAGTGAAAACTCAGAATCTAGCCTTTGGTGGTTGGATCTAATGACAACGGTGCTTGAGCATTGTTCCCTTCCTGAAGGTGTTGTTATTGAAGAACTTCGTTGTCCTTATGGTGTCAAGAGATGGTTGCTGCAGATATGGTCACTGATGTAGTTTGTCGTTCGTTGTTTTGATCGCTTGAGAGTTTTTTAACACTTAGGCATAGCTTTGGTCTTGTCTGACTTCGCTATTTGACGGCATGTATATTTGTGTGTGTGTGCATTGGTGTTGGCTATGTGCATCCTAACTATGCAGAGAGCGGGTGTGTGCCCATGGTGTTTGTATCCACTTGATGATTCATTTCGAGTGAATAAAATACACCATTTGTCGAAAAAACTACAAACGCACTTGAACGAGACCTGGTGGTGTCAAATGAAAGCCCAAATTAAGGAGAGCTACCTATTCTACCTATGAATTAAACCAAGGAGATTATTAGGATACCTCTTGGAATTGTGTTGTGTTTTTAGTTATGCAAAGTAGACCGGAAATTAGAGCCTTTTTAGGGAAAGTTTATCTGTGTAGGCAACTCTAGAAAATGGAGACTTCCACCATGTTCTATTAGCTGAAGCAATAGCTCTCCAAGATGGCTATGACGTTACATCAGCTGAAGCAATAACTATTTGGCATGGCATAATACTTGCTGGGGGTGCCGGTTGTAACAAACTAATGATTAATCAGACAATCTGGAACTGGTAAACTCAATAAACAATGGAGGGAGATCAGTTGGACCTGTAGCTGTGATTGTGGATGATTGCTTCCATCTGGCCTGTGACTTCCCTAGTATTGCTTTTGTGCATTGTTTTAGAAAATCTAACGGGGTTGCCGATGAACTACCACAGATGGCCAAGGGCCCATATTGAAATAGCTTCCTTCAAGAGCCCCCCGTTGAGCTCACTCCTCTCTTACTAGATGATGTAACTCTAATTGAAGTTCAATGAAGAGAGGGTCTTTTATCAAAGAAAGAATGGCGACTAATTTTTCTTTTGTTGATTTATCTGTACGGTGGTTGTCTAAATCATTCCTTGCTGCAGAGGACAGTTGTAAAGATGCTTTCCTTTTTAAAGAAAAGGTTAAGCTCAATTTGTGTTTGATGACTTAATTCTCCCTTATTAACTGCAGAATGATTGAACATATTTTTTATTTTCAGAAGAAAAAGAAAAGGTGGTACATATGTTTGAAATGCTCTACACCATGTTGTTAAAGTTCATTTCCTTGATGATAGTCAGCGACCAAACTTTGACCCAGCGCAATCGCGCGGGTGTGGTGGTTGATGCTGCATTCACCATAAAGATCTAATTACTAGCTTGCTCGATTCAAGATCTTCATTATTAGATACACGATCCTTGGCGACTTCTGGATGTTGTGAAATTCATTGGGCCGCCTGCACTTAAGCTTCAAGAACATAGGGAAACTATGCATCCAGATACATGAACATGTTGGGGTACTATTTTTCGATCAGTGAATTATGGAAATAGAATATAAAGGTTCTAAATGTCATGTGGCATACAATAGAAGTGAAAATTTTGCGTGCTATCCTATAACGAGTGTGGAATGAGAATAGAGAAGGATATGAGACACATCTGAATGACATGAAACCCATGAGTTAAAAGAGTATGAAATCGACGATGGAAATGTTCTGGACTAGAGGATGGGGTGTAGAAAATAGGACACTTAAAAGTAAAACCAGATGTGCTTTCAAATTTAACGTACCTTGATGTAGCCGAACACCAAAACCCACATGTGCCTTAATTCAAGGAAGGTGTTATTAGTTGGGTGTTACTCCCTGTTGATGGCCCTTGGTTAGGAACTTCTACTTGTGAGTTGCGTTGAGATTTTCCTCGAAGAGGAAGGGTGAAGCAATATAATAGCGGATAAGTATTTCCCCCAGTGAGAACCAAGGTTATCGAACCGATAGAAGAATCACACACATTCCCATCAATAGCACCTACACACAAAAGCAAATACTTTCAACCAATTGAGGAAAGATGGTTGTCAATCCCCTTGAACTCGTTACTTGCAAGGATTAATTCTGATAGTGATAAATAGATAAAAAATAAAAGTAAAATAAAAAGAGTAAAATTGCAGCAAGGTACTTTTACTTTTAGTAATATGATTAAGAAAGACCCGGGAGCCATAGTTTTCACTAGACGCTTCTCTCTCAAAAAATAGCATACGGTGGGTAGACAAATTACTGTTGGGCAATTGATAGAAAAGCGCATAGTTAAGATGTTATTTATGACAATGATGACATATATAGGCATCACGTCCGTGACAAGTATACCAACTCCTGCCTGCATCTACTACTATTACTCCATCAATCAACTGCTATCCAGCATGCATATATGGTATTAAGTTCATGACAAACAAAGTAACACTTTAATCAAGATGACATGATGTAGAAAAAGTAAACTCAAGCAATATGATTAAACCCTTACATTTTATCTTTAATGACAACAATACAAATACATGCCTCGCTACCCCTTCTATCATGAGGTGAAGACACCACACGATTGAAGCCATTACAAAGCACCTCTCCCACTGAAGATAAATCAATTTATTGGCTAAACCAAACGGATTGATCGGAGAGAAATCCAAATCTATTATAATCATGAACATAGGCTAGAACACATGTAGATGGACAAAGCCAAATGGTCTTGATCGACTATGATGTGAGCCATACCTCAAGTAATAATTAGGGAGGTTGATATGTACAAAAAACACCCACTGTATATAAATAATAATCAATGAATGAATATGACAAAATTGGCTCAAACTACACTGCTTATAAAATACTAGTTGATAGATGAATTTAAAACAACACACAATTGTCTAACTTGCATCTCCCTAATATGAATAATGTCTTGGATCTCTAATATTCTCAAACCTCAATCTTTATCTCCCATGAACTGCGCCAAGGTGTCAAGTTGTCCTCCAAGTGTAATCCAAGTTAATATAGATAGGTACTCCTTGGCAACTCCCACCTAGCACATTAGTTTTACTCACAATATTTAACATTAGGTGATGCGCAAATACTAAACATATCGACATTAGGGGGAGAATGATCAGTACCTTATTGTTTTACCTTCCAATTTTTTGGGAAGGAAAATATCCATAAATAAAAGCTAAGAAATACTAGGAGGAAAATTGATTACAATGCAAACGGGTTCCAATATCATAGAACATTTGGCAGATTATTAGCAGACTAAAACACAAGATTTACTTTTGACTAACTCTGCATGATAGAATTAACAAGTCAATGTTCAAAAGAAAAGGTTTTTTCACGAATTATACAATTGCCCTTAGTGTAACAATGCCACTACATAATTTTAATGCATCTGTTATGCCATAGAGGTTGATGGGGGCACCCTAATTCTAAGCAGAGAGAGGGGGGCTTTGTTTATGAAGACACCTTAATGACAATCAATATGCTTCCCAAGGCCTTCAGCATGGAAATTTTCTATGGTCCAGCGCTTCAAAAAAATAGGCCATCACAATCAAAGCTTCATTGGTGGGTAGGATAAAACTAACAACCGAACAGATAAATGTAGTAGGTGGATTTCTTTTCAAATTGTCTATGGTTGCTCCCTATGGCTTGCATTTTTGCTCAAAGACAGTTGTAAACCACATCTCTCTTATTTGTTCTCCTTATCAACTTCACGCGGCGGCAGGTCTGGTTCCACCACACCCAACAAAAGAACACCCCCCTCTTCAGATTGTGTCCCCCACATGCCACGTGATTCCTGAAAATATCCTCATGCGGATCCATCTCACCACGGAAAAAGAAGGCCTCTTACTACCGCCACCCCGAGTAGGTGAACATAGGGTCATGCCCCCGTTTAGGAGAAGGGGGGCACACAGACATGCCCACTAGCTCGACCTCGAGAGCAGTTTCTGATGCAAACCCAAGTGGAACTGAGATTATTCTAGTTGATCTCAGATATGAATGTATGAAAATATAATTGATTTAATTAGTAACACACACAACTGATCATATTGATAGTTAAGACACTCAACTCAAACATAGCCACCAAAATCAGAAAATCTTTGAACTGTTGTACCATTAAAAAAATTCCTACCTGTCAACCCAAACACAAAATAACACAATGCCATGCAATCCAGAACAGATATCATAGATGAAGGAAATACAACTATCCACTTTCTATTGTCTGTGTACCAATTTTTTAACTAAAAGATCGCAAAGCTACTGGAAAAGTGGGGAATACTCGAAGTAGCTATTAGGGTACGTGATACTATATATGGGGAGGACACTCCTGAGGGTCAATAGCACCTCCAACAAACATACCAGTCATTGCAGATCTGTAGGTCTTGTGTTCAGCAATAATGTCCTGTGATAGGGACTTGCAATATTCTTGTTGGCAACAAATTAATTTACCTATTACCTCCTAGTCCTATCTTTTCTTGTGGTCTCAGCATGTCAAACTTTGCATCAACTTCCATGAATGCCTTCCCCATGCTTGTGCAACAAACAACGTAGAACACTTTCCTTATTCTTGCGAACAACTAGTGTTGATTATTTATCAACGAGGGGTGAGGGAGAGGGTGCATAAGTGCAACACAAGTGCCTTCACCAACTGAATAATTGTTGTACTCCCTCCGTTCCTAAATTTAAGTCTTTGTAGATATTTCACTATGAACCACATACGGATGTATATAGATGCATTTCAAGTTTAGATTCATTCATTTTGTTCTCTATGTAGTCCATCTAGTGGAATCTCTACAAATACTTATATTTAGGAACGGAGGGAGTACAAATCAACGCTGTCCGCGATGATGGCCTACGGATGAATTTAAAGCATTATATTCTCTTCTTTTATTACAGATGAAAGAAGCAGAGTTGTATTAACTAGACTCTCCGTATTTTCAACATTTGAAGTTTTAGTCTTTTTTACATGTCCAATTGTGTTTTTTTGTTAAGTTTCTGCCAGCTTTGTGATTTGAGTTACTTTTCTTAAGTTTCATTCACTTTCCTGAACTTCTAATCACCCTTTTATTGTTACTTCACTAGTTTTGCATTTGTTGCTAATACATTTTTTTGTTTGAGGAATTGCAACTCCTCCTCATTGTAATTGCACTTCACATTTTTTTCAAGACTTGTTTTGTCTACTTTTTGTTGCAGTTGCACCTAAGTTTGGTATGTGCTCAAACGGCCTCATAGTAGTGATGAAAATAGGCGAGTCACCAAGAGGACGCTCCTGGGGGTCGCACCTCCAGCTTAATAATATTTCTATTTTTAACTGGGCTAATCACTTCTCCGTTAAAAGCATAACAAAGAAACATGGTACTGAGATTGTAGGAGACGTGTATGAAGGGAAAGCAAGTTCAAGCACTACCATGAAACCCACTACTAAAGCTCATCAGCAAAATGTCCTCAAACCTTGATCTTAATAACAATATCAGATGAGATACTAGGGCATACTCAAACATACTCAAAGTAGCGATCAACTAACTATAGACCTGCAGTTCACAGTTCGTCTACCAGCCTCTCCTGCATTAATTGCAGTCCAAAACCCATCATTGTTGTGACAGTTTTTCCTGTTGTGCACAAATTAATTTTCTTGCTACCTCCTATTCCTATGTATTATTGTGTCTCAACATATCAAACCTTGCATTAATTTCCATCGATATCTTCCCCATGCTTGCTCAAACCTTGCAACGTAGAATACTTTCTTCTTCTTATGGATTCTGTAGCACTAGAAGTATCGATTATTTATCTGCTGGGGCATGAGGGAGAGTGTGCGTAAATGCAACATATGTGCCTTCACCCAACTGAATAACTGTCGTACAAATGCAATGATGGAGTACAAAAAATTAACACTTATTCGCTATACTGTAGATGATGGTTGATTGATGAATTTAAAGCAACACGGACTTGTATTAACTAGATTCTGATTAATTTAAAAGTAGTACTAAAATGTAGGAACCATTTTATTTTTTCAATATTTTGTGTGTGGGTTTGTGTCACCTTTGGTGATTTTAATTACTTTTGTAAGTTGCAGTCCCTTGTCAGAATTTCCAGCCACCATTTTCTTGTTACTTTGCTAATTCTGTATTTGTTCAAATTACCTTTTTCCTTTTGTGCAATTGCACCTTGTCCTTGCTGTAATTGCACTTGCACTCTTTTTTGGCATTTGTTTTTGTTTTATTTTTTTGCAATTGCACCATAGTTATTGTGTGTAGTTGAACCGTTAATTAGTTGATGCAATTGCATATTTCTTCTTCACGAAACTGCACTTTAAATGCTGGGACATACCAGTGATACTACTTTATAGATCCTCCCTGGAAAAATTGACAGTTTCAAGCAACACAAATCATTGTAGTTGTTCCTCTTAGATTCTCTTAACATACAATGAATTTAAGTTTAAAGGTTTGGCATTTGTGCATCAAACTATAATAAATGAAATACATGTACATGAAACAAAAGGAACAAGTCGCTCTTATCATTAAGCCAGACTTATACATCAGTATCTCACCTTAAGACAATTTTGGTGTGCTTATGTGTTCTTGTCGTTCCAACATGTCAAAAAATTGCATTTCCAATCAATGCTTGTGTAATTAAGCAACACAAGTGGTAATCTATTACCTTACGACTTTGTTTTTTTCTAAACTTTACATTGTTGGAAGTACTGACCATATATTTATCAACCCAAAGACGAGGACGTCGGACATACATGAAACATAGCAATTGAACCACCATTATACAACTTCGATCAATGATGATTTCCTTTAGCATGATGAATGTAAAATGAATAAAATGGCTCTAGGTTATCTGGTAGAACAAAAAGTTTATTTTTTGAAGAGGAGTCAACATTTTTTTTCTTTCTAAATTGCCGCCAAGAGTAATTTAGAGCCGCAATCTGGACAAAACATCTTTGCCACTTTAACTTGGTCTCCTCGGAATAGTCTCACTACTACTATTAGGAAAAGGGATCCCCATATATAGACCTTTTCCAAAGAAAAACATTACTTTATTTCCAGGATCTGGAGTAGATATATGCAAAAAAGGTGAGTGTACCATAATTAGTGATTGCCTAGTGATTGATCCCCATATATAGACCTTTTCCAAAGAAAAACATTACTTTATTTCCAGGATCTGGAGTAGATATATGCAAAAAAGGTGAGTGTACCATAATTAGTGATTGCCTAATTACATGGGCTAATCTCCACAATGGGGTGGTCCATACAAGGAAAGTCTATCAAATGGGACCATATCATCTCCGGTGCACTAATTTGTGTGTCCTTCCGGCAAATGGTGTATGCGCGTACATAGCGGTTATTGGCCGCTCTAGCACTATTGACCCGCAAAAAAAAAAGATTATCCTTTGGCCGGATATATTCATCAAAACGTCGGCATCCCTCTCGGCTACACATTGCCCTACTCCTTGGCCGGCCTGCCCGGTGCACCTCGGCTGACGCGTCATGTATGTCATCGGCGGTGCTTCTAGTGTGAAGAGGCAACATCTACACAAAAACAGGCTACATTTACATATATAGCCACCGGCATTCACTTTCCTCTGAGATTGCTAGACATAATTGAGAGACTAGTAACAGTTAAGATTATAATTTCAGAAACCTAAACACACAGGAAATCCAAAGGTTATGAACAGAGGTTCCAGACGTGGGCTAAGGAAGGACGTATTCCAATTGGGGCTGCCATCAATGAGTTGTCATCTACTTGCAATGTTTATATAATTCACAATGCTTTAATTGCAAGGTTAAGCGGCATTGGAGCAAAAGAGCTTTTGGTTTGATGAAGACTAACGGGTGGATGAACAGGAAGTCCGAAGTGAAGGTCTCTATTCAATTCAATACTTTTGGTGCAAGACTGAAGAGTTGAAGAACATGAAGTCTAAATTGAACTTTCTGTTTGTATTTTGGGGTCGGCATAATTGAACTTTGAATGCCGTGTTAAATTCATTGTGGACTGTAATTCTGAACCGTTATGATGTTCATTTCAACTCTTAGTATCTGAACTATTAAGTCGCATGTTACTCATAGTATCTGAACTATTCAGTCGCATGTTAATCTGGACTATCATGTTGCTTTTCTAATGGTTGCCGCTCTCTGTATTGATGGACTCTACTACTGTCCGAATGGTTGCAACTGGAGTGCTGATCTTTAGTCTGATACGTAGTGATTTGATGAATAGATTCAGCTGTTTGATTTTTACATGCATATTTTGCTAGAAATTCTGATACTCAGTTGTTCTGTTGTATTTCAATTTTTTTGGCAAATTTTGTTCATTTTTCATTTATTATTCGTTCATTTTTTGTCCCAAAATTCAAACTTTTCTATATGATTTTCGTCCGAAATTTTCCGAAAAAATCTGAAAAAACCGAAATTCGTCCATTTCGTCCAGGACCGGTAAAAATCAAAAAACGAAATCCAAAATTCTGATCCCACTGAACACACTCCTTTGACGCAAATATTAAGAAGAATGCAAAGCAAAAATATCTATGGGGTGCTTCTACAGTCTGAAGAAGCAAAGTCTGAAGAAAACTAGCCCCTCACATGTTGGCTTTTGCCTCCAGCGTTCACTTTCTTCTGAGATTACTAACAGCACAGATTATGTCAATTTTGAAAACCTAAACACACCGAAAATATTCTAAGCCTATGAACAGAGGTTACGCAAGTGGTCACGGACGTGTCGCACTAAACACACTCCTACAGTATATATCATGAGACAAAAACTAAGAGGGAAGAAAAGGCTAAGCAAAAATATCTATGCTAGCTAGCTTCCAGGGGGCTACTGCCTCTGCATCCTGAGCTCCTTGCGGAAGTTGCCGATGAACCTCTCCGTGTTGGCGAACAGCTCCTGCCGACTCATCGTCACGTCGCCGTCCAAGTCGACCTCAAAATCATCCTGCTCCTCTTGCCGTCCCTTTTCCTCTCCGCCGGCCTGGCTGCCGTTCAACGCGCTGAGGAAGAAGATGCTCGCCGTCGACGGGCACTTCTTCAGCACCACCTCCTTGGTCTTGATCTTGAGCTCGATTATATTACTGGCCACAAAGGCAGGAACCACCACACGATCATCATCAGCAACCACCGTCCGGTCGTCGGGACGGACTGATCCAGCCCTCTGGAACGGCGAGGCCGCGACACCGACAGGCGCGACAGCCTGACCGGGACTCGAAGACTCGTCGGCGATGGAAGCTGTGCTGCCGACGAAGGCCTGGATGCCCAGCGCGAGGACGATGCCGTTGAAGAGGAGGTAGCCGTAGGCGACCCTGAGGAAGGCGGGCAGCAGCAGCGCGAGAAGGAGAAGGACGAGGAGGGAGCCCAGCTTGGCCACCTGGGAGAGCAGTTCTGCCGGTGGGAGTGTGAGCTTGACCGCCATTAATGGATGAGCTTTGCTGACTTGCCGATATAACTAGCGAGTGGTTCAGGTCTATTGCTGGATTCTCGAGCAAAGATACTATCGGTCTAGCCCGCTGGCCAAGTATATATAGACAAAATTCAGATATTTTCTGGCGGTAATTAATTTAAAAAAATCCGATATTTTTCTGCTGGCTAAGAAAAAGAGTCATATCTGTCACCTCACTGACGTAGAAGAATTTGTAGTGGGTATACCTGCCGGTTGCTCCACTAGTAGGAGACCAAATTAACTAGCGGGAAAAAAATAAAGTGTTGGCGAAACATCAAAGCTATGCTCATCTAAGGTGGTGTTTGGTTCTCTAATTCTAGGACTTTTTCTAGTCTTTAGGACTTTTTAAAAGGACTCTTGAGGAAGTGCTTCTAAGGACTTTTAGCAAAAAGTCTCAGAAAAATCCCACCTTGTTTGATTTGCTATGAACTTTTTCTAGTCCTAACATAAAAAAGTCCCTGAAACCAAACACCCTTTAAGCAGATCACTGCGTGCCCTTACCCTTTTGGGAAACGTTTACGCGCGGTGCGCCGGCTGAACGCTCGGGCCGGTCACTTCGCCACGCTGGCGCTAGCCACTAGGAAGGGACCACGTGTACCTTATCTTCTCCCCAACGCCCGCATCCACTTCTTCTTCCTCGCGGCCGTGACCTCGCTTTCCATATCTGTTTCCGCCTCGCCTCCTCCAATATAGCACCAGGCAGCACCGAGCACTCCCCCCTTCGCACCTCATGCTGCACCTCCTCCATGGGGGTGTTGCTCCCATCCGCCATGGCCTGCGAGCTCAAGGTCCGGGCGGCCATGGCTTACGAGCTCGGGGCGGACTGCGACGGGGGCTCCTACGAGCTGTTATGGGCGCCATGGCTTATAAGCTCGGGGGCAGACGAGGACGGGGGAGACTGCGAGCTGCTATGGGCGATGCCGTTGAGCATTTGCTACTGGGAGAAGCTCATCGAAGCTGCGAGCATCAAGCGACACCTCCCATGTTACAACTGGTGTTCAAGGAAGACCACAGGCACCGCAAAAAGCTTCAACCCGTGACGCCAAATGCTGGGACCGCTCAGTGCCATCGCAAAAAGCTACAACCGGCGTCGCAAAAAGCTTCGACCGGCATCGCAAAAAGCTTCAACCACGACGACATATGTCAGGGCTAGCTACTGTCAGTACCAAAAAAGCTGCAACCGTTGTCGCTTTTTGCTACTACCGGCATCGTTGTTTGCTACATACTTCACGGCTTAGCTGCGACGTGCAACGACAGCGGCGATCAACAAGATGTATGTTTTTGCTGGAATGGAGACTATGTGTGCTACAACCGGCTTTGGCAGAGTTACCATGGGTGAATTTTTTTGCTACAACCATGTACGGATTATGTGTGATCTCGGTGGGGAGCTGCAACAGTTGATGTTTTTTTGCTACTATCGACATCATTGTTTGCTACATGCTTCACGACTTAGCTGTGACATTCGACGATGGCGGCGATGTTTTTACTACAACCGCCGCTGGATTTTGCTTCATCCGTTCGTGGATTAGCTGCAACCTGCCACGGCCGCGACGGCGATTCGCTGCAACTGTGCTTCTGTTTTGTTACCACCGGCAAAGATTTTTGCTACATCCATGCATATTTGCTACGACGGCGCTTCAAACACGGTGATGAGCAAATCTTCTTGCTAGAGACGATGAAAGCCGGTTCCAGCAAAATGCGAGTACGGTTCCAGCAAATCTTCTTGCTGGTTCCAACATTCCTCGACCATTTTTTTGCTAGAGAGAACAGGAGGCCATGTTTTTGCTGGAATCGGTGATATGGTCGCCACCGGAGCACGGCCGTCGTGCACCGGAGTTGCGAGTGTCGCCACCGAAGTTGCAAGCCTGCAACCACGGGCACACGCTGATGCATCCACGGAGGCGAGAAAACACATGAGGTGATCGGCCCCGGTGAGGGCGGCGGCGGCGATGAGTAGGATACCGGTGAGGGCGGCGGCGACGAGCAGGACGCCGGTGAGGGCGGGCGGCAGGCGGCGCAGTGCTGCGACCGGAGGCGGCGGCGTGCAATCGAGGACATGCACGAGATGCGGGACCAGCAAGAGGAATGAGAAGCTCGGGGCAAACCGTTTTTCTGCCCAATCCAATGGCCCACCTGGATCGCATCCGACGGATCACGCTCAACCGGCCGAAACCGCTGGGCCGGTGCGCTGGCGCGTATTAGTCACCTACCTTTTTTCCTCAACAGAAAAAAAACCATCACTGCGTGTCTGTGCACCAGCAATAAGGCCATAAGGGATTCCATGCCTACCCAAATTCGTGCATATTCTACACTACACGCACGTACATGTCCGTGGCACTGCAGAAATTAGATGCACTGAATAGCGCGTTAGACGACATGTGCTATGTACAGTCGCCATCACACACAGACGAGCTAGCGTGGCGGTCAAAGTCGTGACAGGTCATATCGGCATGTCGACCAAGATTTGTGGCAGTAGAATGTACCAAAGGTTGCTTTCAGCAACTTGCTTCTATTGAGAAACGATCTAGCCGTGTTTTTTCTTAAACACGGATTCAGACGCGCTCTGCTAGTTGAACCCGAGTGACATTATTGATAGGAAAGGTACGTGCCTGCAAAATAATTTGCTAGCCATTGAAGCCCTTGATGTGGAAAGCTCAGATGTGTACATGTACTATATTGGATGTCGGTCTCGGTCACGCTCTACTTCGACGGGACGGAGCCGTGGACCTTAACTTTCAAGGCGGCGCTCCGGTGTTCTCTCGGCGATCACGAGTCTATTAAATGTTCTGGCGTAACAGATGGATGGATTTTTTTTTAGAAAAGAAGGATGACCCTGGCCTCTGCATCTGGGCGATGCATACGGCCACTTTATTAATTATTCTCACAAGACTTTACAAAGTAATACAACAGTAAGACTAAAGCCGCCGTAACAGATGGATGGATGACAAGGGGATGGAACAATTGGCCGTCCATCTTCCTGCGGTTTGTCCGAAATGGGGGGCATCAACGGCCCGATTTCTGTTGAGGCGGTTGCCGAGTACTATGAGGAAGTGTAGAACCCTTTGTCTCGGGCCGCGATGTATATATATGGCCAATGCCTTGATATACAAGTCGAGAGATCGATCATGATCCTCTGGGGAGGTTTACAGAAGATACGTGAGAGAAGAAGAGATAAACAGGGATACAAGTTAAACCACTTTCCTACGAAAATGCCGTTTGGAGGACGAGCTCCATGCAGCTCGGTATCATAGTCGCCAGTAATCGCATCTAGCAGGTGCAGCGCCGCATTTAATGACATGTATTCGAGCTGGCAAGGATATATGCCACACCGTATTTTGTATTTTCCTACAATAGCATCCCAGGTCTGACGTCGAAGCATGGAAGGCTGGTTAGACGTGCCATCGACCCACCCATCATGTGCATGCAGTGCTAGCAGCTATCCCACACACTGATGAACATGGGCAAGCTCACGCTCTCATGTTCAGAGATGAGGCTACGAGCTAGCCGTTATCTTCGCCCCCTTTGTAATACATCGGTCCTCTAGCTCGTCCCATCGGCAGAGAAGAAATCAAGACCTCGTCCGTGTCAGCACTTCCACTGGTGCCGCCCCCAGGCAGGTGCACACCGGCAACTAAATCTCTTAGGACGTCTCCGCCGTCCAAGCACAGCACGAGCCTGCGAAGGCAATCAAGAAAATAGCCAGATCTGACTCTTATAAGAAAAAGACGGGGGAATTACAGTCCAAATCGAAATTCAGTTCAAAAAACCACACCCAATAGTGGAAACTTGGGTGCGAGAAAGAAATTTTTAGGAAACATTACCTAGCTCCAGAATCCTCGAAGAAGAACTCCATGCCGTCCATGGCGAGAAGCGGCGCTCACCTGGCCTGGGTCTAGTGCCCACACGACCACACACACGGCTTAATGGTCATCGCTGTGGATGGACAGGCTCACCAGCTATATTTATTTTCCGAACCAACCACCACCTGATCCCGGGCCGCGAAGTGGGCCAATTTCAAAGCCGCCCAGGCAGGTCATCTTGTGCGTACGAGGCGGAGACGAAATCGCAGGCCTACGTACAAACTGTGAACAAGAGTACGCGGCACCTTTGTATATGTACTAAATAGATCTCGTATATAGTAAAAATAGCAGCCATCACGCATCGCAGCGCCAAGACGACCGCTCCAGATAGCGGCCTCCATGCAGCTCGTCCACCAAAACACCCTTCTCACTTTCCTATCCCTATACAACTTGTATTCTAACACTCCCCCTCAATCTAAACCCTATTTGCCAAGGTTGAGATTGTACTTGAAATCATCTAACCTCCTCATTGTCAGAGGCTTTGTGAATCCATCAGCAAGTTGATCACCTGTTGGAATAAACCTTATATCAAGCAGTTTGCGTGTCACTCTTTCTCTGACAAAGTGAAAATCAACTTCAATATGTTTTGTCTGTGCATGAAAAACGGGATTAGCTGAAAGATAGGTTGCACCAATATTATCGCACCATAATCTTGCAGCCTGTGGAACTTTAATTCCAAGTTCATGTAACAATGTCTGAATCCACATTACTTCAGCCGTTGCATTAGCCAAAGCTTTATACTCAGCCTCAGTGCTTGACCTTGAGACTGTTGCCTGTTTTCTTGCACTCCATAACACAAGATTTGTTCCCAGAAATATAGCAAAACCACCTGTTGACCTTCTATCATCAGCACACCCTGCCCAATCCGCATCAGAGTAAGCTGACACAAGCATAGATGAAGACTTGACAATCTGAAGACCAAGTCCCTCTGTAAACTTGAGATACCTCAAAATCCTTTTGACAGCTGTCCAATGAGAAGTAGTAGGAGCATGCAAGTATTGACATACTTTGTTAACAGAATATGAAATATCAGGACGTGTAAGAGTCAAGTACTGTAATGCACCTACAATGCTTCTATAATTTGTTGCATCATCTGAACCAAGTGCTTCTCCACTTTCAACAGTAAGTTTTTCTGAAGTAGAGATAGGTGTACTGACTGGCTTACACTTTTCCATACCTACCCTCCTGAGAATATCAATGGTATATTTTGTGTGTGTAAGAAGTATGCCATCCTTTACCTTCTTGACCTCAATTCCAAAAAAGTAATGTAGATCTCCTAAGTCTTTAAGCGCAAACTCCAGCTTTAAATCCTTAAGCAGACAAGTTGTAGCATCTGAGCTTGAACTGGCAACAATTATATCATCAACATAAACAAGAACAAATATAGTAACATTGTTCTTATTGTAAAAGAATAATGAGGTATCTGCCTTTGATAGTGTAAACCCAAGCTTTTGTAATTGTGTACTTAGCCTTGAGTACCAGGCTCTTGGGGCCTATTTTAACCCATACAAAGCTTTGTCCAACTTACAGACATAATGTGGTGTGTTTCTATTTTCATATCGTGGTGGCTGCCGCATGAACACTTTTTCCTCAAGAACACCATGAAGAAACGTGTTCTGGACGTCTAGCTGTCGTAGGCTCCAACCTCTGAAAATAGCAATAGACAATACAAGTCTAATAGTAGCTGATTTAATAACAGGACTAAAGGTATCCTCATAATTTATACCAAACCTTTGTTTAAACCCTTTTGCAACTAATCTAGCTTTGTATCTGTCTATGCTTCCATCAGCTCTTTTCTTAATTTTATATATCCATTTGCAGTCAATCACATTGGCATCCCTCTTTGGTGGAACTAATCGCCAAGTTTTGTTTTGAATAAGTACATCATATTCAACATCCATAGCCTTCTTCCAATCCTTGTGTGCAAGAGCATCATGCAAATTTGTTGGTTCACCGGTACTTGTGAGAAAAGCATGCTTAAGTTTATCATACCTGATTGTACCATATGTATATTTCTTCTCCTTGACAATACCTGACCGAGACCGTGTATGACGGAGAGGAACTGGTGTTGCTGCAGGTCTAGCCACAGAAGATCCAGAAGAATCCGGTTCTGCAATAGGAATATCGTCCACAGAAAATCCGACTGGATCCTCATCGGGATCCTCATCTGGAGCAGACGCGCTTTCCCCCTCGCCAACAGCATCATGACTCATGGCACGGGGCGAGTCACTGTCGTGCGAGCTGGTGGGCTCCGCGCCTGGAGGGCTGTCGGCCACCCAGTCGGTTGGTGCGGGAGACACGAGGCGATCCTCCTGGGATCCCGCGTCCGTCAGACTGCGGCGCAAATCAGCCTCGGATCGCGCAGCTGCAGCGCCAGGCGAATCTGCCTGGGATCCCGCGCCTGATCCTGTCTTGGCTGCATCTGTACACATAAAATCATGCTCTGTTGCTGCACAATCAACACCAGATTCAAAATTTTCCATGGAATTTTCCACATGATCAGTTCTAATTAATTCACCCCCATGATCAGAAGAGGACAAAGGATCGAAAAGGAGGGAGATTTCAGCACGCAAAAGAGCTCCCGCATTAGGATGAAGTTTAGCAAATGGAAACAATATTTCATCAAAAATGACATCACGAGAAATATAGATACGACCTGATGAGATTTCTAGACATTTGTATCCTTTATGGAGATTACTATAGCCAAGAAACACATATTGTGTGGACCGAAACTCAAGCTTATGACGATTGTAGGGACGCAAATTTGGGTAGCAAGCACACCCAAATTTTTTGAGAGAACTATAGTCTAGTTTTTGGTGAAACAAATGTTCCAAACGAGTAGTGTTGCCAATGACTCGACTAGGCAGCCGATTGATAAGATAAGTAGCCGTGATAAAAGCCTCATCCTAATATTTGAGTGGCATTGATGCATGAGCTAAAAGAGACAAACCAACTTCCACAATATGATGATGTTTTCGTTCGGCTGAACCGTTTTGTTGATGGGCATGAGGACAAGAAACATGATGAATAATGCCAATGCTACGAAAGAAGGACTTGAGTTTCTCATACTCTCCTCCCCAGTCACTTTGGACTACAAGGATTTTTCTATCAAATTGTCTTTCAATAAGTTTTTGGAACTCTTGAAAAACAGAAAAGACTTCAGATTTGAATTTAAGCAAATATATCCATGTGAATTAGCTGTAATCATCAATAAAACTGACATAGTATTTCTTTCTACCAAAAGAATCTCTTGCATGACCCCATACATCACTGAAAATAAGCTCTAAAGGAGCATGAGACACACTATTTGACAGAGGATAAGGAAGTTGGTGACTTTTTGCACATTGACAAGCTTCACAAACTGACTCACTTTCGGAACTACGTGACAATGAGAGATTGACTTTATTGACTACTTGCTTGACTATATTTGAAGAAGGATGCCCTAATCTTTGGTGCCATTTGGCTAAGGAGGGCTTGATGGCAGAATGAACTTGATGACGACGCTTTCGATCAAAGACTCTTGATGTGATGGGGTATAATCCTCCAATGCATCTACCGTGATGGATGAGCTCCCTCGTTGCCCGATCCTTTATGAAAAAATAGGTAGGATGAGTTTCAAAGAAAATATTATTGTCGGAGGTTAAGCGGGACATGGAAGCTAGATTTTTATCGGCTTGTGGAACATGAAGGACATCTTTAAGGACAAGATCACGTTTAAGGCTAGGGGAATTAATAGAAGATTGACCAATGTGAAGAATGTCCATACCTCCACCGCTTGCGGTGTGAATCTAATCATTGCCGTGGTGCCTCTCTCGGAGGGCAAGCTTCTCTAGCTCGTTTGTGACATGGTCCGTAGCACCAGAATCAGCGTACCAGACCTTGTCACCATCAGCTCCACCGTGCTCCCGCATGACCGCAGCAGCATGCCATGCATCAGGCACGAAGTCCTTATCATACCAGTGCCAGCAGTCAATGACTTCATGGCCCGGTTTCTTGCACAGCTGACATCTAGGTCGATGATTGTTGTTGTTGTTGTTGTAGCCGTCGTTGTAGCCGTTGTTGTAGCCGCCGCCGCGATCACCGCCTCCGTGGTCACCACCACCAGGGCGAGCCTGGCCCGGGTTACCACTGCGCCTGCCGCCGCCGCTGTTCCCGCGTCCGCGCCCTGCTGTCCACGCCCACGGCCACATCCGCGGGAAGCAGCGTTGACAGAAGATTGGCACAGATTTCCTCCTTGGAGCATGCTGAGGCGGGCGTCGAAGCTCAGGAGCTGACTATACAACTCCTGAACCGTAATAGGTTCGACCCGTGCAGCCAGAGCCGAGATCACAGGGTTGTAGTCGATGTCGAGGCCGGCTATGACATGGGAGATGATCTCGGCGTCTCCGAGCGGTGCACCGGCGCAGGCAACTTCATCTGTAAGGGTTTTAATTTTCCCAAGATATTCTGCCATGGTTAGGTTACCTTCCTGCAGATTGGTGAGCGCCATCCTCGTGTTGATCTTCCGGGCTTGTGTTTGCGTAGCGAACATGGCATGGATGGAGTTCCATACCTCGGCCGGCGTCTGAGCATTGCAACTTGAGCGAGGACCTCTCGAGACAGAGACCCCATGAGGTACCCTTGTACCTGTTGCTGCTGCACAAACCAGATCGGCCTGGCGTAGTTGAAGACCTGCTCTTCCTTCTCATTGTTGGTGGTGGTGATGGTGGCAGGGGGCGCCGGACTTGCGGCATTGAGGAAGTGCTCCATCTGTTCTCCCTTGATCTGGGGTAGCACGACAGCCTTCCAGAGGAGGAAAGTTCGTCCTCGTGAGCTTCTCTGATGGAGGCGGACCGAGAGAGGGCGAGCTGCTGGAGGTAGAATATGATGCAAAGGTGGACGTAGAAGATGATGCAAAGGTGGAGGACGCGGACAAAGTGGACAAAGCGCTCATGGTGGATGCGGGCGTGGTGGATGCAGCGGTGGACGGCGTGGTGCCTGTCATGGTTACCTCTCTACTCGATCTCGGTTTCTCTCTTTTTTCTCGATCAACTAGATTGATTCCTTCTCGAGGGCTAGACGTACGAGAGGAAGGGCTCTGATGACCATATGAGAAAGCGTAGAACCCTTTGTCTCGGGCCGCGATGTATATATATGGCCAATGCCTTGATGTACAAGTCGAGAGATCGATCATGATCCTCTCGGAAGGTTTACAGAAGATACGGGAGAGAAGAAGAGATAGACAGGGATACAAGTTAAACCACTTTCCTATCCCTATACAACTTGTATTCTAACAAGTACCTCGTAGTTTGGGCACCCTGGGAATGGTGAGACCGGAGGAACATTCTGACTCTTTCTCTTGGCGGCCTGCTTCGCATGGAAAATACTCTGCAAGATTGGCATATCTGGCTTTATTTTTGGAACGGAAGTTGCGCCGTGCGTGACAAAAATTTGGGGTTCATGGGCACCACTCGACATCAATTTTTTTGCTTGGCTGGCTATCTGTAGAAGATTGTGAATCGCGGATCGTCTCGCTCGACGACAATTGCAAGTTTGCAACATCCTAACGGTTGTAAGTTGTGCGATCAACTACCTGAGGACCATGACCGTATGCCCGAAGGGTCTTCGAGCAACAATCCACTTTGCCAGCCGAGGTCGAGCGTCACACTAGAGCTCAGCTCTCTTTATGTAATGTATGGTGCGTGGTTGCCAAATAGGCGAGGAATAGCCCCCCGCCCCAAGACGGCTTCTGCTGGCGTGCCTTCTTGTGGCTAGACTAGCACATTGTGTAACTTCGACTTGGTTCTTCCTCGCTTAATAAAAAGACACACAATTCTTTTGTGTTTTCTTGAAAATAAAAATAGTTGGGGTTACTTGCTAACAAAATAGATTCTTGTTTACAAATACTATAAAATTATTGTTAATAGATTCTTGTTTACTAATATTCACTTGATAATGTCATTTTGCATCACATAAGTCGAATATTGATTGTGCACAGGCATTCAAAACCTTGCAAACAATACATTGCCAGATGATGGCGGGCCAGTACATTTAGGAAATAATCGCGGAGACTACATTTAGAATTCGTTTTTCCGGGAAAGAAGAAAGAGCAACCTTCTACACATTAACTCGGAGATCTTCATTCATTGATTCATGATATACTAAGTTGGATGAATATAGTGAACTTCCCCATTCCTCCTATCCCTACGACTCCTAGCACATGCACAAATAATTCAGCAAGGTATTTGATAGCATCATCGTGGTACATAGGATCAGGAAGACTATAAAACCATAGGTGTTGAACTCCTATCGTATGCAAGGTAATAATTTTGAATGGTATGGATGTGTGTGGAATGAGTGGAATGAAGGAAAGGGGCTCCTTTTAAGGGCATGGGGTGCACATGGAACTTAAAAGGCAGGGGCAGATATTTGTGTTTTTTTCGAGAGTATGCCAATGGTAGATATCTGTGTTAATGGGTACCAAAACAATGATGGGAGTGGAGAGAGGTGTGTCACAGCCTAAGGCCATGAGCCCACGACGTCATTGGATAGAAGGTGGAGCATATAAATATAGCTTGTGGAGAGCTGCCACCTTGGGATACTTGCTTCTTGTAGAGAGCAGAGGATTCATAGTAGAACGGGAGCAAGGCAGAGAAAGAAGACAAGCTCAGTTCCTTTCCGTTCGATGTCTCACTTGCTGAAGCTGCTCTTATTTGTAGCTAGCGGAGCCAAGTCACCGGCCCTGTCCCACAGGCCATCGGCCCATATCCATCACGCCCAATACACTCCCATGGACGAGTATAACTATTTGGGTGCTTCACAGCTCGTGGAGGGTGCAATAAGGGAGGCGGGGTCACGTACTCATGTGAAGGTGCTATTACAATGCTTAACTATCGCTACATATCGGATGTCATGTACAAATACACACACACACACACACACCCACACACCCACACACAAATGTAAATTCCACATAGCACAACCAACTAGAATGAGAGCTGGTGGTGGCAAATCTAGGCCCTAATGAAAGGAGGGCTACCGACCCTAGGTAGGAAGAAAACTGAGCAGATTATTGGGAGGCCTCTTTGAGTTGTGTTGTGTTTTTAGTTATGAAAAATAGACAGAAAAGTAGAGCCTTTGGATATATTAGTTGCGACTAATTTGTGTTGTGCAGATTTATCTATTTGGTGGTTGTCTGTATCATTCCTTGATGCCCAGGCTGGTAGTAATGATGCTTTCCTTCTTCAAGAAAAGGTTAAGCTTAATGATTTAATTCTCTCTTATTAAGTGCATAATGGTTGAAAACAATTATTTATTTTCAGCAAGAAAATAAAAGATGGTATATTTTTCTAAAAAGCTCTACCAGATTTTGTTAGTATTCATTTCCCTGATGATATTCAATGACCAAACTTTGATCCAGCGTGATTGCACTGGTGTGGTGGTCTCTTATACATACATTTCACTTTAAGATCTTCAATCATAGATACATGATCCTTTGTGGCTTTTGGATGTTGTGAAATTCACTATACCTCATACGCGTCAAGAATGCAAGAAAACTATGCATTCAGATACATGAACATTTGGTCTACTATTTTCTGATCGACGGGTCATAAAAAATAGGCAATCTATCAAGGCTTTGGATGCCATTTGGCATACAGGGAAAATATTGTGTGTTATCCTATTGAGAACGAGTGTGGAATGAGAGTAGAGAAGGAAATCAAACACATCTTAAAGACATGAAAACCATGACTTAGCAAAGCATGAAGTCTAGGATTCAAATGTTGTGGACTCACTAGTAGAAAAAGGCCCATTTGTCCCGGTTCATAAGGCCCATCTGTCCCGGTTGGGGAACCGGGACTAAAGGGTCGTTACTAATGCCCTAGGCCTTTAGTCCCGGTTCTTATACAAACCGGGACAGATGAGCCTCCACGTGGCCGCTCCGGCGAGTCCAGACAGGAGGGCCTTTGGTCCCGATTGTTAGCACCAACCGGGACCAATAAGCTTCCACGCGTCAGCATTTCAGCGGTTGTTTTTTTAAAGGAGGTTGTTTAGGGGTTTTGGGGGTTAATTTAGGTTCGTATAGGTAGCTAATAGAGAAATGTGTCCTCTCTTATCTCCGTGCTACTGCTACTGCTATGCCTAAACATGACTTAGGTTGAAGTGAGGCAACATGTGGTGCATGTCGAAAGTAATACTAATCCTAACTTGATCAAGTTTGGATTGTACTACTTTCGACATGCACCACATGCATGTTGCCTTCACTTCAATCCAATCCATGTTCATTTCACCCACAAATATATAATAACTCTTCATGCTCGCATCATGCATCATCATAATAACAAGTCCTACTAATCATCATCATACAACTTCTACTCGTTATTAATAACAAGTCATACGATCATCATCCTCATAGTCATCGAACCAGCCCTACTTAATTGTTCTTAGCACATGATCATCAGTATTAGGTAGGACCTAAATACCCTCTTTAAGGTAAAATAGCATAAAACAAAATAGACCCTGACTCTCCATTATGGAGAATGGATATCATCCTATCTCCAATTCTTGCGCTTCGCTTCCTTTTACTTCCAAGAACCTCCTTACGCCTGTCCATACATTTTTTCCATCCTTTGATTTGCATGTCTCCACTTCTTTTAGAAATCTGGTATGGACAGTTGAGATTTGTAGGATGACCTGGCTGTATGTTCAAAACATTAAGGCTACCTTTCTGATACATCAAATGAGGCACACAATTCTCTGGGATTATCTGTTGAAAAACATAGTAATAACTTCATAGTTAGCAATGATGTACTAGTTTTAGAAGTATGCAAAAGATGCACGGATGTCATAATAGTAAAAAATCTTACCAGGGTATCTCCATGGTAGTTACCGTAGTTGAACACATGCACTAATGGCACGTATTGACCATAATGTTGAGGAGTTTGATTGTAGATATTGTAATTCTCAATGTCAGTACAAAATCCGACCAGATGATTTTTCTCCTTGTAAGTTAATTCGGAGCCATCGGTGTAGTGGGTTTTGTCAACCATCTCCCGCACATTCTTTGAAGAATGAAAATAAGTTGTCAATGGAAATAAGTTGTCAACTATTTTGAAATAAACAATAGAAATTAGCTAATAACTATGTTTGAGAAACTCACATAGCGGTAGAATTGGAGGTGTATCAACAAGGACCCAAATGTCCATATTGTCTTGCTCGATTTCAGGATCACCAAGATCCATGGTGACAAGCATACCCTCATCAAAACCATACATCTTGCAAAGTGCTTCCCATTTTTTGCAACCAAAATGGGTTACGCTCTCAGAATTGTACATCTTTACTTCAAAATCCACATCATGATGAGTCCTTAGGTGAATTTTCTTTGTTTTGAAACTTTCATGGTCTTCAAAACCCATCCTCTCCAAGACATAGCGCCTTGCATGGCATGGGATAAGCTACTCGAATTGTAAAAGATGAAAATTACACGTTGAAATAGTTGTAGTCATGCTTAATTACGAAAAAACACTTGTCGTCGTTGCGTACCGTTTCAACATCAAAGGTCTCCTCGAGCTTAATGATGAAGCGCCGATCATCGTCCAGGTGAGGCATGTCGCACAGACCTCGATCGTCGTGGCACCAGCTGCACTCCCCTGGGAAACTTTCGTCATCTGATGATAACATTTCCTACGTTCATAATTCAAAGATTAGACTTGTACAATTAAATATATGTACTACAAAAACTAAATTAGATCATTATTATTCATCACGGGTTGACTATCAGTCTGTCGAGTCTTTTCTTGAAAACTCTCAGCTCACGTGGTGTATATATTCGACTCTCGGTGATGGTCGCTACTCACTTTGTCCCCGAGTGCATTACACCAAAATGTCTAGCACAGGGAACGAAGGAGAAGCGACCCCCGCGACAACAGTTGGGATTCTTCGTCCTCTCATATATAGATGGTGGAACTCTCCTTCACTGATTCCTCTCTGACATTTGCGACCGTCGGTGATGGTCGTTACTCCTTCTTCCCCTAGTGCATAACAAAGGTCTAGCACCCGGAGAAGAAGGAGAAACGACCCCCACGACAATAGTCGGGCTTCTTCGTCCTCTCATATATGGTAGAGACTCGACAGACTTAAAGTCAACCCGAAATATCGTTTAATTTTCTTTCTAAAAAAGGATTTGGCTGGTCTCACCTCGAGGTCGGAGGGGGTAGGTGACGGGGACGACGGCGGGGATGATGGAGGGGGGCTCCTAGATTTCTGGGAAAACAAAAACCCTATAAGCTCTCAACTAATCATATGCATACGCCTTGCATAGTGCTCTCCAATTTTAGCATTCAAAGTAGGAGTAGTTTTCCAATTTGAGCATTCAACAAGCAAAATCAAATCGCAGAATAAAGTAGTATTCAAATTAGGATGCATTCAATTATAAGCAAAACTACATCATCTCTTGCGTCCGTACATCGTCGAATATTATCACTAATACACCTCGAATACTATCATACATATAACATCGCTAGTACAGCTAGAACCGTAGCGCCCAACGGGTATCAACACGGGCGGTGGACACCCAAAGAGAAGGAACCATCACAGGATCGCTCTAGTGAGATCCCTGAAGAACCGGCCAGGTATTGTCGAACCTGCCCTCCAACGCAACCATGTAGCGATGGACGTGCTCGCCTCCTCACTGGCACGGTGACATACCACCTCCGCGGTGTCCGGAAGCCTAAGCACCGTCACTGGCTGATGACCCACAAGCATAGGGGATCTATCGTAGTCCTTTCGATAAGTAAGAGTGTCGAACCCAACGAGGAGCAGAAGGAAATAATAAGCGGTTTCCAGCAAGGTATTCTCTGCAAGTACTGAAACAAGTGGTAATAGATAGTTTTGTGATAGGATAATTTGTAACGAGCAACAAGTAACAAAAGTAAATAAAGTGCAGCAAGGGGGCCCAATCCTTTTTGTAGAAAAGGACAAGCCTGGACAAACTCTTATATAGAGAAAAGTGCTCCCGAGAACACATGGGAATATCATCAAGCTAGTTTTCATCACGCTCATATGATTCGCGTTCGGTACTTTGATAATTTGGTATGTGGGTGGACCGGTGCTTGGGTACTGTCCTTACTTGGACAAGCATCCCACTTATGACTAACCTCTATTGCAAGCATCTGCAACTACAACAAAAGTATTAAGGTGAACCTAACCATAGCATGAAACATATGGATCCAAATCAGCCCCTTACGAAGCAACGCATAAACTAGGGTTTAAGCTTCTGTCACTCTAGCAAGCCATCATCTACTTATTACTTCCCAATCCATTCCTCTAGGCCCAAATAATGGTGAAGTGTCATGTAGTCGACGTTCACATAACACCACTAGAGGAGAGACAACATACATCTCATCAAAATATCAAACGAATACCAAATTCACATGGCTACTAATAGCAAGACTTCTCCCATGTCCTCAGGAACAAACGTAACTACTCACAAAGCATATTCATGTTCATAATCAGAGGGGTATTAATATGCATATAGGATCTGAACATATGATCTTCCACCAAATAAACCAACTAGCATCAACTACAAGGAGTAATTAACACTACTAGCAACCTACTAGCACCAATCCCGGACTTGGAGACAAGAATTGGATACAAGAGATGAACTAGGGTTTTGAGAGGAGATGGTGCTGATGAAGATGTTGATGGAGATTGCCCTCTCCCGATGAGAGGAGCGTTGGTGATGATGATGGCGATGATTTCCCCCTCCGGGAGGGAAGTTTCCCCGGCAGAACAGCTCTGCCGGAGCCCTAGATTGGTTCCACCAAGGTTCCGCCTCGTGGTGGCGGAGTTTCGTCCGAGAAGATGCCCTCCTATTTTTTCCCATCAAAAGACTTCATATAGTAGAAGATGGCCACCGGAGGGCCACCAGGGGGCCCACGAGGTAGGGGGCGCGCCCAGGGGGGTAGGGCGCGCCCCCACCCTCGTGGGAAGGATGTGGCCCCCCTGGTGAATCTCTTCCACTAAGTATTTTTTATATATTCTGAAAACGTCTTCCATGAAGTTTCAGGACTTTTGTAGCTGTGCAGAATAGGTCTCTAATATTTGCTCCTTTTCCAGCCCAGAATCCCAGCTGCCGGGATTCTCCCTCTTCATGTAAACCTTGTAAAATAAGAGAGAATAGGCATAAGTATTGTGACATAATGTGTAATAACAGCCCATAATGCAATAAATATCGATATAAAAGCATGATGCAAAATGGACGTATCAACTCCCCCAAGCTTAGACCTCGCTTGTCCTCAAGCAAAAAGCCGAAATCGAAAAATATGTCCACATGTTTAGAGATAAAGGTGTCGATAAAAATAAAATACGGACATGAGGGCATCATGATCATTCTTAGAACAACAACTTATATAATTCTTGTCATATGATTTCTTATGCTAGAGTAATAATTCAATCACAATTTCAAGTATGAATCGTAAACTTTATTGAAAACTAACAAACTATAATCTCAGTAATTGGAGCAATTGCAATTTATCATAACATAGGAAAGAGTCAATGTATAAGAGGTTTTCAGCAAGTCCACATACGCAACTATCATATAATCTTTCACAATTGCTGACACTCACGCAATACTTATGGGTATGGAATTTTAATCGGACACAGAGAAAGATAGGGGCTTATAGTTTTGCCTCCCAACGGTTTACCTCAAGGGTAATGTCAACGGTAATAGTTCATGAAAACTCACATCCGATTAGCCATATATACCAGGATCTTTCCAACATACTGTGCTTGCCAAAGGATAAAATGTAAAAAAGAAAGGTGAAGATCACCATGACTCTTATGCAATATAGGGGATAAAAGTAAAAGATAAGCCATTCACAGAGGGAAGCAGAGGTTCTCATGCGCTTTTATGGTTGGATGCACAAAATCTTAATGTGAAAGAACGTCACTTTATATTGCCACTTGTGATATGGACCTTTATTATGCAGTCTGTCGCTTTTATTTCTTCCATATCACACGATCGTATAAAGTTTATTTTCTCCCACACTAATAAGTCATACATATTTAGAGAGCAAATTTTATTGTTGTGCACCGATGACAACTTACTTGGAGGATCTTACTCAATCCATAGGTAGGTATGGTGGACTCTTATGGCAAACTAGTTTAAGGGTATTTGGAAGCACAAGTAGTATGTCTACTTGGTGCTATGAATTTGGCTAGAATGAGAGGGAAAGGCAAGCTCAATCATGTTGGATGATCCATGACCATATAACTTATCTCAGATGTAAGAAAACATAACCCATTACGTTGTCTTCCTTGTCCAACGTCAACTCTTTAGCATGTCATATTTTAATGAGTGCTCACAATCATAAAAGATGTCCAAAATAGTATATTTATATGTGAAGACCTCTCTTTCCTTATTACTTCCTATTAATTGCAACGATGACCAAAACTATGCTTGTCAACTCTTCAACAACTTTTAGTCATCATACTCTTTCTATGTGAGCTCATTACTCTCCATAAGATCCATATGATCTCTTTGTTTCTTTTTATTTCTTTCTCTTTTCTTTTATTCACTTAGGATCATGGCAAAATAATCAAGCCCTTGACTCAACACTAATCTTTATTATATAGCTCACGGACTCGATTACATAGAAGGATTATAAAGCAAAACTCACAACTAGATCATACTAAAAACTTTTACTCTACTAGATCAAAATATTACCAAAAGGATCTAACTAAGAAAAACAGTAAAGGTAAAAGTGATGGTGATACGATACCGGGGCACTCCCCCAAGCTTGGAAGTTTCCAAGGGGAGTGCCCATACCCATGTGATTATGTCTCTCTTTTCGGGGATGGTGATGTGATGTTCTTGGCGATGATGCCCCTCAAGATACGATTCTCCTCCTCGAGCATGTTGACTTGTTGCTTGAGGTCCATTATTTCCTTTTGGATTTTTCCTGTAACAGCCAAAGCTCCCTACACCCAAGGGTGCTGCATAGCTACGGGAGAACCAGTGACACTCTTTTTCATATTCTCATAAGAAAGAAATCTAACATTGGAAGGGATAACCGAGTTTGGAATAGCCGAGCTCTGCAGTTCTCCCATTGTGAATCCAGCTTGGAGGCGGGAAGTGACTTCTTGATCCTCTTCCATGGCATCTATCCTCTTAAAATCAGCCTCCATCTCTTCCTCCGTTGCTGGCCCAAAGAGGCCAGCATTGTTGTTTGTCGTTGATCTCGGTGCCAGATGAGACAACCGGCTCTCCCTGACTGACTCTTGCGAAGACATCTTGCTCTAATCTGCAGCCGCAATAGCTCAAAACACAAACAGAGGATAATTGCGTGATACGGGAGTCAAAACCCCTGGGAGATTATATAATGAATTTTTAACGACCAAAATACGTGTCGTGTACGAAAACGGAGTCCGGAGAGCACGTGAGGTGCCCACGAGGTAGGGGGCGCACCAGGGGGGTAGGGCGCTCCCTCCACCCTCGTGGATCCCTCGTGTCCTTCCCGGACTGCTTCTTATTTTTTTTATTTTTCTAAATATTCCAAAACGGAGAAATATTGCCTTAAAAACTGTTTTGGAGTCGGTTTACTTACCGTACCACATACCTATTCCTTTTTCGGAGTCTGAAACGTTCTGGAAAGTGTCCCTTATGTATTCCTCCTGGATTACGGTTTCAATAATATTGGTTTCAACATTTATGGGATTACCTGAGATATAATGTTTGATTCCTTGACCGTCCACCACCTTCGGATTTGTGCCTTCGAAGTTGTTGATTTTTGTGGCACCGGAATGATAGACCTCTTCGATAACGTAAGGACCTTCCCATTTAGAGAGAAGTTTTCCTGCGAAAAATCTTAAACGAGAGTTGTATAGCAATACATAATCACCTACATTAAACTCACGCTTTTGTATCCTTTTGTCATGCCATCTTTTAACTTTTTCTTTAAACAACTTGGCATTTTCATAGGCTTGGGTTCTCCATTCATCGAGTGAGCTAATATCAAATAACCTCTTCTTATCGGCAAGTTTAAAATCATAGTTGAGCTCTTTAATAGCCCAATATGCCTTGTGTTCTAGTTTGAGAGGTAAGTGACATGCTTTTCCATAAACCATTTTATACGGAGACATACCCATAGGATTTTTATATGCAGTTCTATAGGCCCATAATGCATCATCAAGTTTCTTGGACCAATTTTTCTAGATCTATTAACAGTCTTTTGCAAAATTAATTTGAGCTCTCTATTACTCAATTCTACTTGACCACTAGACTGTGGGTGATAAGGAGATGCAATTCTATGATTAACATCATATTTAGCAAGCATTTTACGGAAAGCACCATGAATAAAATGTGAACCACCATCAGTCATTAAATATCTAGGGACTCCAAATCTTGGAAAAATAACTTCTTTAAGCATTTTAATAGAGGTGTTATGATCAGCACTACTAGTTGGAATAGCTTCTACCCAATTAGTAACGTAATCAACAGCAACTAAAATATGTGTATATCCATTAGAGGAAGGAAACGATCCCATATAGTCAAAGCCCCAAACATCAAATGGTTCAATAATTAGTGAATAGTTCATAGGCATTTCTTGACGTCTACTAATATTACCAATTCTTTGACATTCATCACAAGATAAGACAAACTTATGGGCATCCTTGAAGAGAGTAGGCCAATAAAAACCAGATTGCAATACCTTATGTGCAGTTCTATCTTAAGCATGGTGTCCTCCATAAGCTTTGGAGTGACACTTGTGTAGGATCTGTTCCTGTTCATGCTCAGGTACACAACGTCTAATAACACCATCTACTCCTTCTTTATAAAGATGTGGGTCATCCCAAAAGTAGTGCCTCAAATCATAGAAGAACTTTTTCTTTTGCTGGTATGTGAAACTAGGTGATATAAACTTAGCAACAATGTAATTAGCAATATAGGCATACCATGGAGCAATATGAGAAGCATTTATGATATTTAATTGCTCATCACGAAAGCTATCATCAATAGGAAGTGGGTCATCAAGCACATTTTCTAACCTAGACAAGTTGTCTGCAACGGGGTTCTCAGCTCCCTTTCTATCAACAATATGTAAGTCAAATTCTTGTAGCAAGAGAACCCATCTAATAAGTCTAGGTTTAGCATCTTTCTTTTCCATGAGATATTTAATAGCAGCATGATCAGTGTGAATAGTTACTTTACAATCAACAATATAAGGTCTAAACTTATCACAAGCAAATACAACTGCTAAGAATTCTTTTTCAGTGGTAGCATAATTTCCTTGAGCATTGTCTAGGGTTTTACTAGCATATTGAATAACATTTAATTTCTTATCAACTCTTTGCCCTAGAACAGCACCTACAGCATAATCACTAGCATCACACATAATTTCAAAGGGTAAATTCCAATCAGGTGGCTGAACAATAGGTGTAGAGATCAATACTTTCTTAAGAATTTCAAATGCTTCTACACAATCATCATAAAAAACAAATGGTATATCTTTCTGTAATAAATTAGTCAAAGGCCGAGAAATTTTTGAGAAGTCCTTAATGAACCTCCTATAAAATCCGGCATGACCAAGGAAACTTCTTATACCTTTGATGTCCTTAGGACATGGCATCTTCTCAATAGCATCAACCTTGGCTTTATCAACCTCAATACCTCTTTCAGAAACTTTGTGCCTCAAGAAAATACCTTCATTAACCATAAAGTGGCACTTTTCCCAATTCAAGACAAGGTTAGTTTCTTCACATCTCTGCAAAACTCGATCAAGCTTGCTCAAGCAATCATCAAAAGAAGATCCATAAACGGAGAAATCGTCCATGAAAACCTCATAAATCTTTTCACAAAAGTCAGAGAATACAGCCATCATGCATCTTTGAAAGGTAGCAGGTGCATTACATAAACCAAAAGGCATATGTCTATAAGCAAAAGTACCAAAAGGGCAAGTAAAAGTTGTCTATGATTGATATTTGGCTGACACAGGTATTTGAGAGAAATCAGAATAACCATCTAGAAAGCAAAAATGTGTATGTTTGGATAGTCTTTCTAGCATTTGATCGATAAAAGGTAAGGGGTAATGATCCTTTTTATTTGCCTAATTTAATTTGCGGAAATCAATTACCATCCAATAATCTGTAATAATTCTTTGAGGAATTAATTCATCTTTATCATTAGGAACGACAGTAATACCTCCCTTCTTAGGGACACAAGGGACAGGACTTACCCACTGACTATCAGCAACGGGATAAATTATACCTGCCTTAAGGAGCTTTAGTATTTCCTTTTTACCACTTCTTTCATTTTAGGATTCAGCCGTCGTTGATGATCACGAACTGGTTTAGCATCTTCTTACAAATTAATTTTATGTTGACACAGAGTGGGACTAATGCCCTTAAGATCATCAAGAGTATACCCAATAGCAGCACGGTGCTTCTTCAGAGTTTTCAATAATCTCTCCTCCTCCTGCTCTGAAAGGTTAGCACTAATAATAACATGATATATCTTTTTCTCATCAAGATAAGCATATTTAAGAGTATCAGGTAACGGTTTAAGCTCAAACACGGGATCACCCTTGGGTGGAGGAGGATCCCCTAGGATTTCAACAGGTAAATTGTGTTTCAGAATAGGTTCCTGTTTAAAGAATACTTCATCTATTTCCCTTCTTTCATTCATAAACATATCATTTTCATGGTCTAGCAAATATTGTTCTAAAGGATCACTAGGAGGTATGGCAATAGAAGCAAGACCTATAATTTCATCCTTACTAGGTAATTCTTCTTCACGGTGTTGTCTACTAAATTTAGAGAAATTAAATTTATCAGTCATATCATCTAAACCGATAGTAACAGCATCCCTTTTGCAATCTATGGTAGCATTAACAGTGTTTAAGAAGGGTCTACCAAATATAATGGGACAAAAGCTATCTTGTGGGGAACCAAGAACAAGAAAATCAGCAGGATAATTAGTTTTCCCACACAAGACTTCAACGTCTCTAACAATTCCCATTGGTGAAATGGTATCTCTATTGGCAGGTTTAATTGTGACATCAATATCTTGTAACTCAACAGGTGCAATATCATGCATAATTTCTCTATATAGGCTAATAGGTATTGCACTAGCACTGGCACCCATATCACGTAAACCATGATAACAATGATCTCCTATTTTAACAGAAATAACAGGCATGCCTACCACATGTCTAGGTTTATCTTTAGCACAAGGTTTAACAATTCTAGCAGTTTCATCATAGAAATAAATAACATGCTCATCAATATTATCAGACAAGAGATCTTTAGCAATAGCAATATCAGATTCAACCTTAATTTTCTCATGAGGTGTATAAGTTTTGATATTGCTTTTACGAACCACAGTTGAAGCTTTAGCATGATCCTTTATCCTAACAGGAAAAGGTGGTTTCTCAACATAAGAAGTAGGAACAATAGGATCATTATAAGTGACAATCTTTTCTTCAACTTTAATAGGTGCATCTACTTTTACTTCTATGAGAGGATGATATTTAAACCACTTCTCCTTGGGGAGATCAATATAAGTAGCAAAAGATTCACAGAAAGAAGCTACTATCTCAGAGTCAAGTCCATATTTAGTGCTAAATTTACGGAAAACATCGGTATCCATAAAATATTTTAACACAATCAAAACTAGGTGTCATACCTGACTCCTTACCTTTGTCGAGGTCCCAATCTTCAGAGTTGCGTTTAATTCTTTCCAATAAATCTCATTTGAATAAAATAGTCTTCATCATAAAAGAGCCGGCACAAGAAGTATCGAGCATGGTGTGATTGTTATCTGAAAGCCGAGCATATAAATTTTGAATAATCATCTCTCTTGAGAGCTCATGATTGGGGCATGAATATAACATTGATTTAAGCCTCCCTCAAGCTTGAGCGATGCTTTCTCCTTCACGAGGCCAAAAATTATATATATAATTGTGATCACGATGAACAAGATGCATAGGATAAAACTTCATCACATAGCCTATACCATGTCGATGCATCTCCCTTCAAAGATAAAGGGAAGACCTTCTTCTTAACAACATCTCTGGGTACACCTGCAAGCTTAAATAATCCACAAACTTCATCCACATATATTAGATGCTCATCAGGATGTTTTGTTCCATCTCCTAAAAAGGGATTAGATAGAAGTTTTTCTATCATACCCGAAGGAATTTCAAAGCAGACATTTCCATTTTCAGTAGGTTCAGTAGGTTGAGGAGCAACTCTTTGCTCTACTGGTCGGGGTGAAGATACCCTGAACAAGCCCCTCAGAGGATTACTTTCCATAGTAACAAGTGGCAGTAAATTTCAGCACACTATATAAATTTTTCCTTACAAATTCCATCTACCAAAGACGCTTCACTCCCCAGCAACGACGCCAAAAAATTGTCTTGATAACCCACAAGTATAGGGGATCACAACAATTTTCGAGGGTAAAGTATTCAACCCAAATTTATTGATTCGACACAAGGGGAGCCAAAGAATATTCTCAAGTATTAGCAGCTGAGTTGTCAATTCAACCACACCTGGAAACTTAGTATCTGCAGCAAAGTATTTAGTAGCAAAGTAATATGATAGTAGTGGTAACGGTAGCAAAAGGTAACAGTAGTAAAAGTGATGTTTTTGGTATTTTGTAGTGATGATAGAAATAGCAACGGAAAAGTAAATAAGCGAAGAACAAAATATAGAAAGCTCATAGGCAATGGATCAGTGATTGAGAATTATGCCGGATGCGGTTCATCATGTAACAGTCATAACCTAGGGTGACATAGAACTAGCTACAGTTCATCAACATAATGTAGGCATGCATTCCGAATATAGTCATACATGCTTATGGAAAAGATCTTGCATGACATCTTTTGTCCTACCCTCTCGTGGCAGCGGGGTCCTTACGGAAACTAAGGGACATTAAGGCCTCCTTTTAATAGAGTACCGGAACAAAGCATTAACACATAGTGAATACATGAACTCCTCAAACTAGGGTCATCACCGGTAAGTATCCTGATTATTGTCACTTCGGGTAAACAGATCATAACACATAATAGGTGACTATAGACTTGCAAGATAGGATCAAGAAAACTCATATATTGATTAAAACATAATAGGTTCAGATCTGAAATCATGGCACTCGTGCCCTAGTGACAAGCATTCAGCATAGCAAAGTCATAGCAACATCACTCTCAGAACATAGTGGATACTAGGGATCAAACCCTAACAAAACTAACTCGATTACATGATAGATCCCATCCAACCCATCACCGTCCAGCAAGTCTACGATGGAATTACTCACGCACGGCGGTGAGCATCATGAAATTGGTGATGGAGGATGGTTGATGATGACGGTGGCGACGGATTCCCCTCTCCGGAGCCCCGAACGGACTCTAGATCAGCCCTCCCGAGAGGTTTTTAGGGCTTGGTGGCGGCTCCGTATCGTAAAACGCGATGAATTCTTCTCTCTGATTTTTTTCTCCCTGAAACACAATATATAGAGTTGGAGTTGGAGTCGGAGGAGCTCCAGGGGGCCCACGAGGTAGGGGGCGCGCCCCCCACCCTCGTGGACAGGTGGTGGGCCCACTGGCCTTCATCTTTTGCAGGTATTTTTTATATTTTCCAAAAAGTTGCTCCGTGAAGTTTCAGGTCATTCCGAGAACGTTTGTTTCTGCACATAAATAACACCATAGTAATTCTGCTGAAAACAGCGTCAGTCCGGGTTAGTTCCACTCAAATCATGCAAGTTAGAGTCCAAGACAAGGGCAAAAGTGTTTGGAAAAGTCGATACAACGGAGACGTATCACTGGCCCACGCGACCGCCACCAAACAAGGATTGGGTCAACGACGGGCTGGCTCCTCACCAACCTATGCCCCCCGGAAGGTAGCACCTCCCAGTACCAGCTCGGCGGAGCCCAGTCTCGGACATGGCCCCTCTGATCTAGCCAGCTTCCTCCGCCGAGTCGACGACGAGGATGCGGGATAGGCATCGTCGACATTGATGCGGGAATAATTGCTTGAACTAAAAAAATAAACTAGTTCTATTAATTTTCTTGCTAAAAATAAACTACTTCTATAGTAAAATAAAGTAGTTTTATTAAATCAACTAGTTCAACTACTAATTAAGCACTTACTATAAATAAAATACTTCTATATATAGTAAAATAAAGTAGTTTTATTAAATCAACTAGTTTAACTACTAAACACTTATTATAAATAAAATAAAGTAGTACTTACTAAAAATAAACTACTTCTATATATAGTAAAATAAAGTAGTTTTATTAATTAATCAACTAGTTCAACTAAAAATAAACTAACTTTAAATGCACTAACAGTAGAACTAGTAACCTAAAATGCACTAAATCAACTAACCTTAAATGTAACTTTTGCAACACAATTTTTTCCTCTCCTCTTCTAACCATAAACATTGAACAAAAATAAATCTATACAGCCTATAAAAATGCAATGAACAAAAAACTATGAAAAAAAAACTATGAACACATACACATACATCCATCCATATACATGCATATCCATCCATCCATACATAAATACATCCATATACATACATACATACAAAAACAAGGGCGGCGGCAGCGCGCAGGGGTGGCGGCAGCCGCGGCAGCGCACTGATCGGGATGGGAAGGGGCTCACTAGGGGTCGAGGCAGGACGGCGACGAGGACAACGACGAGGCCGACGATGATGATGGCGACGAGGACAGCGGGCTCGTGGGGGAGGGGTTACGCGCACGGCGAGGGCTCGGGGAGGAGCGGCTCGAGGGCGGCGACGGCGACGGCGAGGACGACGGCGACGGCGGGTCAGGGGCGGGGCGACGGCGTCGGGGCAGGGGCTCGGGGCGGCGACGGCGACGACGGCGACGACGATGAGGAACGGCCTGGCGGCGTTGGGGGGAATGGGAGGAGTTGGCGAAATTTTCACAAGTGCTACCTTATATAGCAAAACCAATGGTACCGGTTCGTGGCACCAACCGGTACCAATGCCCACCTATGGTCCCGGTTGGTGCCACGAACCGAGACCAAAGGTCTCTTTTCGGCAGCCCAAAGGGCGGGAACCTGAGGCCTATGGTCCCGTTTGGTGTCATGAACCGGGACTAAAGGGGGGGCATTGGTACCGGTTGGTGCCACGAACCGGTACCAATGTATGCCTTTAGTACCGGTTGGTGGCACCAACCGGGACTAAAGGCCTTGTGCTGCCCGCATCGTGGCACGAAAGTTTAGTCCCATCTCACTAGCTGAGGGAGCTCGGGAGTGGCTTATAAGCCCCACTCCTGTTGCCCTCTCGAGCTCCTCTCAAATGCAGGCTTTCGGGCCTAAACACATTGTATCTATATTGGGCCTTCTACGGGCCTGAATCCTGGCCCATGGGTGGGTTTTTAGTCATATTCAGGCCGTGGTGGCCCAGTAGGTTGCATTTTCCCCCAGTTTATTTCTTTTCTTTTTTGCTTTATTTACTTTATTTTGTTTCTAATTACTTACTTATTATGTAATTTTGCTATTAAAGTTTCTAACAAAAAAAGTTCTTTATGAAAATTATTTTTGCTTTTCATGATTTTGAACAGAAAATACTTTGATAATTTTGTTTTATTTTGTTTATTTTTCCTTTTTTCCGTGATTCTTTTTGTTTCTATTTTTATTTATTTTATTAAAGTTTATTTTGTTTCTACTTATTTATTTTATTTTGTTTCTACTTATTTATCTTATTTTTTTTATGAAAATTCTTTTTGCTTATAATGTTTTGAACAGAAAATACTTTGATAATTTTAGTTGCATAAATTTTATATAATTTTAGTTTCAATAATACTAGAGGTTTATAAAAGTTTTATGAAAATTCTTTTTGCTTATTATTTTTCTATTAGAGTTTCATAACAGTTTTCCAGGTCATTCTTTTTTATTTTAGTTCATTATTTGAGCAAAATGACTCAAAAATTGAAAATGCACCATTCAAAGCCACACCATCAATTTTCAACCCTTTGCTGACTTCATTTGTTATTTTTCATGCATTTATTGATTTTTTTTTGAGCTATAAGACCCTGAAAATGAAAAGCACTACAACTGAACTCTGAAAAGGTTGAAAGTTGGCATGGTATCATCATTTCACCCACATAGCATGTGCTAAAAAGTTGAGAGGGTTACGGCAAAAACTGGATGCACTTCATGTACAAAACAGACAATCTCTTTCTAAGTATCGGGGTTTCATACGAAAACTCGTCTGTTACAAAGGGATTTCATTTTTTTGAACTTATTTGAACTCCAGACTTTTTGTGTGCTCAAAATGCACCATTAAAAGCCACATCATCAATTTTCAACCCTTTCAACTTCATTTGTTATTTTTCATGCATTTACTGATTTTTTTGAGCTATATGACCCTGAAAATGAAAAGCACTACAAATGAACTCTGAAAAGGTTGAAAGTTGGCATGGTATCATCATTTCACCCACATAGCATGTGCTAAAAAGTTGAGAGGGTTACGGCAAAAACTGGATGCACTTTGTGTACAAAATGGCAGAAACTCGTCTGTTAGAACATGCATTTCAAGCGAATTAGGAAAAGGTTGAAAGTTGGCATGGTATCATCATAACAGTTGTAGGCAGAAAGTCTTCACTTTTTCTTCGCTTGTGTGCTTTGCTTATTGCGCCGTAACCATGGATAATCTTCATCGTTTATGCGGATGCTTGGGTCAGCCTTGACTTTAAAGGGAGGAATTTCATGAAACTTTTCATAATCTTCAGACATGTCTGTCTTGCCCTCCACTCCCATGATGTCCCTTTTTCCTGAAAGAACTACGTGGCGCTTTGGCTCATCGTATGATGTATTCGCTTCCTTATCTTTTCTTTTTCTCGGTTTGGTAGACATGTCCTTCACATAGATAACCTGTGCCACAACATTGGTTAGGACGAACGGTTCGTCAGTGTACCCAAGATTGTTCAGATCCACTATTGTCATTTCGTACTATGGGTCTACCTGTACCCCGCCTCCTAATAGATTGACCCATTTGCACTTAAACAAAGGGACCTTAAAATCATGTCCGTAGTCAAGTTCCCATATGTCCACTATGTAACCATAATATGTGTCATTTCCCCTCTCCGTTGCTGCATCAAAGCAGACACCGCTGTTTTGGTTGGTGCTCTTTTGATCTTGGGCGATCGTGTAAAATGTATTCCCATTTATCTCATATCCTTTGTAAGTCAATACAGTCGAAGATGGTCCCCTGGTCAACGAGTACAACTCATCACAAACAGTGTTGTCACCTCTGAGACGTGTTTCCAACCAACTGCTGAAAGTCATGCTGTGTTCACATGTAAGCCAGTCGTCACACTGCTCCGGGTGTTTGGAGCGCAAATTGTTCTTGTGTTCATCGACATACGGGGTCACCAAGGTAGAGTTCTGTAGAACTGTGTAGTGTGCTTGAGACCAAGAATGCCTGTCCCTGCATATTATTGTGTCCGCTCCTAGCGTGCCTTTTCCAGTCAGTCTCCCATCATACCGCGATTTAGGGAGACATATCTTCTTAAGGCCAGGAATGAAGTCAACACAAAACCCAATGACATCCTCTATTTGATGGCCCATGGAGATGCTTCCTTCTGGCCTAGCACGGTTACGGACATATTTCTTTAGGACTCCCATGAACCTCTCAAAGGGGAACATATTGTGTAGAAATACGGGGCCAAGAATGACAATCTCGTCGACTAGATGAACTAGGACGTGCGTCATGATATTGAAGAAGGATGGTGGGAACACTAGCTCGAAACTGACAAGACATTGCGCCACATCACTCCTTAGCCTTGGTATGATTTCTGGATCGATCACCTTCTGCGAGATTGCATTGAGAAATGAACATAGCTTCACAATGGCTAATCGGACGTTTTCCGATAGAAGCCCCCTCAATGCAACCGGAAGCAGTTGTGTCATAATCACGTGGCAGTCATGAGACTTTAGGTTCTGGAACTTTTTCTCTGGAATATTTATTATTCCCTTTATATTCAACGAGAAGTCAGTCGGGACCTTCATACTGAGCAGGCATTCAAAAAAGATTTCCTTCCCTTCTTTGGTAAGAGCGTAGCTGGCAGGACCTTCATACTGCTTTGGAGGCATGCCATCTTTTTCGTGCAAACGTTACAGGTCCTCCCGTGCCTCTGGTGTATCTTTTGTCTTCCCATACACGCCCAAGAATCCTAACAAGTTCACGCAAAGGTTCTTCGTCACGTGCATCATGTCGATTGAAGAGCATACCTCTACCTCTTTCCAGTAGGGTAGGTCCCAAAATATAGATTTCTTCTTCCACATGGGTGCGCATCCCTTAGCGCCATTCGGAACAGCTAGTCCGCCGGGACCCTTTTCCAAATATTACGTGTAAATCAGAGACCATATCAAGTACGTGATCACTGGTACGCATGGCGGGCTTCTTCCGGTGATCTACCTCGCCTTTGAAATGCTTGCCTTTCTTTCAACATTGATGGTTGGTCGGGAGAAATCAACGATGGCCCAAATACACATTCTTCCTGCATCTGTCCAGGTATATACTTTCGATGTCAGCTAAACAGTGTGTGCATGCGTGGTATCCATTGTTTGTCTGTCCTGAAAGGTTACTGAGAGCGGGCCAATCGTTGATGGTTACAAACAGCAACACATGCAGGTTAAATTCCACCTGTTTGTGCTCATCCCACGCACGTACACCGTTTCCATTCCACAGCTTTAAAAGTTCTTCAACTAATGGCCTTAGGTACACATCAATGTCGTTGCCGGGTTGCTTAGGGCCTTGGATGAGAATTGGCATCATAATGAACTTCCTCTTCATGCACATCCAAGGAGGAAGGTTATACATACATAGAGTCACGGGCCAGGTGCTGTGATTGCTGCTCTACTCCCCGAAAGGATTAATGCCATCCGCGCTTAAACCAAACCATACGTTCCTTGGGTCACCTGCAAACTAAGCCCAGTACTTTCTCTGGATTTTTCTCCACTGCGACCCATCAGCGGGTGCTCTCAACTTCCCGTCTTTCTTACGACCCTCACTATGCCATCGCATAAACTTGGCATGCTCTTTGTTTCTAAACAGTCGTTTCAACCGTGGTATTATAGGAGCATATCACATCACCTTCGCAGGAACCCTCTTCCTGCGGGGCTCGCCCTCAACATCACCAGGGTCATCTTGTCTGATCTTATACCGCAATGCACCACATACCGGGCATGCGTTCGAATCCTTGTATGCACCGCGGTAGAGGATGCAGTCATTGGGGCATGCATGTATCTTCTCCACCTCCAATCCTAGAGGGCATACCACCTTCTTTGTTGCATACGTACTGTCGGGCAATTCATTATCCTTTGGAAGCTTCTTCTTCAATATTTTCAGTAGCTTCTCAAATCCTTTGTCAGGCACAGCATTCTCTGCCTTCCACTGCAGCAATTCCAGTACGGTACCGAGCTTTGTGTTGCCATCTTCGCAATTGGGGTACAACCCTTTTTTGTGATCCTCTAACATGCGATCGAACTTCAGCTTCTCCTTTTCACTTTCGCACTTTTCCCTTGCATCAACAATGACCCGACGGAGATCTCATCAGGCACATCGTCTGGTGCCTCTTGATCTTCAGCTTCCCCCGTTGCAGCGTCACTGTATTCAGGGGACACATAGTTGTCATTGTCCTCTTCTTCTTTGCTGTCTTCCATCATAACCCCTATTTCTCCGTGCATCATCCAAACATTATAGTGTGGCATGAAACCTTTATAAAGCACGTGGGTGTGAAGGATTTTCTTGTCAGAGTAAGACCTCGTATTCCCATAATCAGGTCATGGAAAACACATAAAACCATTCTGCTTGTTTGCCTCAGCCACTTCGAAAAAATTTACGCACGCCCTTAATGTACTTGGAGGTGTGTCTGTCACCGTACATCCATTGCTGGTTCATCTGCGTGCATTATATATAATCATGTGTGTCAAAAGTAAGAAAATTAGACAAGTATCTATCTAAAGTAAGATTTTTTTTCTTTCAGAAAGAAGATAATAACAAGAGCCTCACCACGGTGGTGCCGGCGACGAGATCGGCGTGGGCGATCGACGGCGGTGAAGACGAGGACGGGGCGTGACGGACCGCTAAACCTAGAAAAATCTCGGAAAAAATGGAGCTCCGAGGTCGAGCTTCGAGAGGAGAAAGCTTAACTAATGTGGCTCGGGCATTTCATCGAACACCTCACATGCATGAGAGGTGAGCTAGAGCACCCAAATGCCCTTCCTCGTCGGCCAGCAAAAAACAGAGCACTGTGGAGTGCTCTGCTCGCCAGCGATGGTATATATAGGAAGCTCATTTGTCCCGGTTCATGGCTGGAACCAGGACTAAAGCCCAGCCTTCTGTCCCGGTTCGAGCCAAGAACCGGGACCTATGTTTGTGGGCCAGGAGCGAGGCCCATTGGTCCCGGTTCATGCCTGAAACCGGGACAAATGGGTCCTTACGAATCGGCACCAATGCCCATGAGGCCCCTGCCGGCCCCCTAGGCTCATGAACCGGGACGAATGCATCCATTGGTCCCGGTTCGTGGAAGAACCAGGACTAATGGGCTAGCCAGGCCCGAACGAAAGCCCATTTTTCTACTAGTGACTAGAGGAGGGGTCGGGTGTAGACATAGGGGACTTGTAAGTTAAAAACTTAAACTAGATGCATTTGTGGATTTAATATATCTTGATGTAGCACAACCACCAGGGCACATGTCTTAATTCAGGGAAGGTATTATTAATTGGGGGTTGCTCCCTGTTGATGGACCTTCGTTGGGCACGCTTGATGGATGGGCATTGGGCACTGAACATAGGCAAGAACATGTGGATGTATGAAGCAGCATGGTCTCTCGACTATGATATGAGCCATACCTGGAGTACTAACCGAGAGGTTGAAATCTAAAAAGGGAATAAGAAATAAGAATAGAGATCATTGGATGGAGAGATCCAGATCCACCATGCAAGACCAGACTGATGGAATTACTATCGGAGTATGGAGTTTTCGAACAATTGTTAATAAAGAGGTTTGTAACAAGTTATGCTCGGATGCGCTAGGAGATCATGATGAAAGTTATGAGGATCAATGAAAGTGTGCTTCAACAAGCATTTAACACTAGAAAATGCATATGATCCGATTTGATTGCCCGCAATACAGGTTCAGACATTAGTCATCTTAATTAGATTTGCATCCCTTGTTATTTAATTTTCATTTGTGAGTACTTCAAATTCACTAAACATAATTAGTATTTTGTTTTATAAACATTATGGGATTCCGTTACATGTTTAATAAATATTTTCTCTACTTGCTTAATGATATTTGTAGAGATCATTTGCTCCAAAAATGAAGCGAACCGATCCAGAGATCGAGTCGGCATCTTCAGCAAAAAAGGTGCAAAGCTCCACGGCCCGCTCAGTGATTCCTACTTCATGAACCAGAAAGGTTTTTTTTGTGGACTCTTTACCTAAATAATGGGATCTTGCTAATTTCCTTGAGCCTATTGATGGAAATAAATGATGTTTCATTGTACCTCGAGCCGCAAGTACTTATAGCCTGCTTACATGGAAATTTTGTCCATGGTGGCATCCACCGCCATTCCAGCTGACATCGGAGTGAATGGCGTGGGCCCACGGAGCCGTCGACATGGTCATGGATCTAGAATTCGCAGAATTTTAGCAAGAAGTACGTCCGCCAGGGGGATAAGGGGGGATTGTGAAGATTGAGGGTGATTGGCACGTGATCCTGGATATGCACATGCGAGAGGTTGGCAGCGGTGTCCAGCTCAAAGATGGCGAAGGGATTGCGATCCCCGGAGTGGGAGGAGCAAGGCGAGGCCATGGTGAGATGGAGGTGCAAAAGCGTGGTTGTGGATCAGCAATGAACGTCTGATGCCATGAAAGAAATTGAGGGAGAAGAGATTGTGCGGCAACTTGATGTATTCAATTTCAGGAATTTTATACAAATTACAACAGCTAAAGGATCGGCCTAACATAATCCTAACTATCAGCAGATGTGGTGTGGGAGGTGGTTTAGCTATCAAGGAGATTATGATTCGTACGTGCGCTAGCTTATCGACTACCGTGGCAGGTGAAATGGCTGCCATGGCAGTGGTATACAAAGCCTGTTCAACCATCCTGCGCTACCCGGGTTGGTTGACTTTTGGTACAAAACTCTGTGATAGCATCTGACAATATTCTTGTTGACCACAAATTGAGTTTCCTACTACCTCCTATTCCCAAGTATTCTTGTGGTCTCAACAAGTCAAACTTTGCATCAACTTCCATGGATGTCCTCCCCATGCTTGCACAACTAACAACGTAGAACACTTTCCTTATTCTTATGAACTCTGTAGCACTACCAGTGTCTGGTTATTTATCAACTGAGTGATGAGGGCAAGGGTGCATAAGTGCAACACAAGTGCCTTCACCAACTGAATATTGGTGAAAATAAGCGCTAGTTGACTATCCGGTAGATGATGGTTGATGGATGAATTTAAAGCATCACAATATCTTCTTCTTTTATTTACCGATGAAAGCAGCAGAATTGTATTAACTAAGTCTCCTTATTTTTAAGCATTTGAAGTTTCATTCTTCTTTTACGTGTCCAGTAGAGTTTCGTTATATTTTTTGTTAAGTTTTAGCCACCTTTGTGATTTCAGTTACTTTTTTTAATTTTCAGTCACCCTTTTATTGTTACTTAACTAGTTTTGCATTTGTTGGAAATACATTTTCCTTTTTGTGGAATTGCAAGATGCACAGCCTCTGCATTGCAAGAAGAGAAGGGGGAGACAATGAAATCTTCGGTAAAAAAGAAGAGAACTTCACAACTGTTGTAATAAAAAAAGAACATAATATCACAGCTGTGGCAGCAATGATCATCAAGAAACGGCCGCATTCTCATCTGGCCACATTAAAGACTAGGCAAAGAAACCGTATCGGAAAATATCATGTATACATCACAGGAACACATCATTCTTAAATGCGGTGAAGCAAAGGCGGAGAGAAACAGAGCGAGGGATGCAGAGAGGGGGGCACCATGGGCATACTACTGGATACGTACATGTTCTTGAAGAACAACTATGGGAAGGAACCCATTTCTCTAGCCCTTCTCTCTCTCTAAAACATAGACTTTCTCTCTACTTCCGCACCAGGACATGAAACCTCTCATTAGGGCTGGACACAAACCTCTCATTAGGGCTGGACCGAAAGCTCATAGTCGGCCACCACAAGAGAGAAGGTTCGTCATCCATCCTGCTAATATCATGTCAATGTTTTGGATGATGGGTCAGAGCAAATGTTGTGGGATTTCGTTACTGGAAAGCGAAATTCTGAGGTAGGTGCATGGCAGAGAGATTAGGGCAACCCAAAATGTCCATGATCTCATCCGCCGTCATTTTTTCAATATTGACTGGAATGAACGTGATCTTGTGATAATTAATTTCAGTTCCGAGAAGTCTGAGAAGCATGTTAAGATATGCTTGGTCATATGGGCTTGGTCAGTGATGCCATGAACACGTACCAGCATGCCATGTGCATATTTTAGCACCGGGAACGTGCCGTGTCTTTCCAACGGGTGATTTTGCTAGCCATTGTTGAACTCTCTAGTACACATACACTGCAAGATGTTGGCAGCCAAAATGAAAAGACATGGGGAAAGAGAATCACCCTGCCGAACTCCCAACTAGAAAGAAATGGCTTCCCCAGGGGTGTCATTGGTTAGAACCTGAAAATTTCGGTGACCCAAGATTTCATGCAGGTAGTCCCAAAGAAATGTAGCAAAGACCTTTTTTTAAATCCAACTTCAAAACAATCATCGGCAATTTCCTCTTGAAGCTGACTAATAAATCTTTACTGCACAACATCAATAAGCTCCGCAATCAATTTTTGTAGTCTATCTGTTGACACCTTTGACATGATTTTTGTTGTAGATCAAAAAGTTCCACACCATTCTGCACCAAGACTCTGATCTTGTTTAATTAGTGGCACACATAACTGATCATACAAAAAGTTAAGACATCCCAAAAAATCCGGCAAAATCAGAATCTTTGAATTGTTGTCCCATGAAAAATGTTTCTACCCGCCAACCCAAACTGAAAATAACACAATGCCATCAAATCCAGGACAAATTTTTATAGACAATAGAAATACAATTATCAACTTTGTGTTTCCTATTTGATGAGATTTTAACCAGAAGATCGTGGAGTTGCCAGAGAAACATGGCATATGCAAACATCCTTAAAGTAGCGACCAGAGTTGGTGACACACTAGGGAGGATGCTCCTGGGGGTCAATAGCACCTCCACTAGATGTAGCAGTTCGCTACAGACACACTTCACAATTCCTCTACTTGTGTCTCCTTTCTTGATGTCTGTTACAACAATGTTCTCTGATAGGATCCAACAATCTTCTTGTTGGCGACAAATCAAGTTTCCTGCTACCTCTTATTCCCATCTATTCTTGTGTTCTCGACATGTTAAACCTTGCTCAACTAGCAACATACACCATTTTTCTTCTTCTTATGAGCTATGTAGCAGTAGAGGTGCCGATTATTTATGAACGAGGGGTGAGGGAGAGGGTGCATAAGTGCAACACAAGTACCTTCACCAACTGAATACTGGTAAAAATTAGCGCTAGTTAACTATCCGGTAGATGATGATTGATGGATGAATTTAAAGCAGCACAATCTCTTCTTTTATTTATGGATGAAAGCAGCAGAATTGTATTAACTAAACTCTCCTTATTTTTAAGCATTTGAAGTTTCAGTCTTTTTTACGTGCCAAATTGTGTTTCAGTATTTATTTTTGTTAAGTTTCAGTCAGTTACTTTTGTGAAGTTTCAGTAACTTTTCTGAACTCTCAGTCACCATTTTATTGTTACTACCTTTGTACAAAAATATATTTTGGTATAGAGGTAGTACTTCACAAGTTTTGCATTTGTTACAATTACATTTTTCTTTCCGTGGAATTGCAACTTGTCCTCGTTGTAATTGTACTTCACCTTTTTTGTAGTTTATTTTTGTTTCCTTTTTGCTACAATCGCACTTTAGTTTAGTGCAAAAAGAACAATATCCCTCTCATCATTAAACCCCCCCCCCCCCCACACACACACATCAGTATCTCACTTTATAGTAACCAATGAATTGTTATCCACGTGCAAAGACCTCTTCTGACTGGGTCCGCCGGGTAACCAGAGGAGAGCGGCATTGAGATTTCAACGACAAACCAAGTGTCTGGCGCTGATGTCCCCAGAGTTCTTCTTCCTCCACCCTTTCCATTACAACCACAAAAATCCTGCCGTGCATGCTATGCAAGAGGCGATTCATCTTCACCGCTGGAAAAAACTTTTGAATTTGCGGATACTAGTTTGGATGCTGGGCTTAACTCCACAGTCTCAACATTTCAAGCCTATGCACATCAACAAGATACCCTCTTCAGGCTCTCACCACCTAAAGTTCACCATGACCGCCTTCCTCGTTGTTTTCACCATCCTCTTGTGCGCACGCTCCCCAGCGAGTTCCGCTGTGACAGACACCATCTTGCCCGGCCAAGCACTTGCCGTCGACAACAAGCTCGTCTCTAGCAATGGCAGGTATGCGCTTGGCTTCTTCCAGACTGGACACAATGCCAACTGGCACCTTGGCATATGGTTTAACATGGTACCGAAATTGTCGTTGTAAACTGGCACCTTGGCATATAGTTTAACACGGTACCAAACGCCAATTGTCCCCTTGTCATACTGATCTCCCATGATGGCAACATTGTCGTCGTAAACCAGTCCACCAAGTCCGTGATCTGGTCTGCAGAAGCAAACATCCAACAATAAGCTACTCGCAAAGGGCGCCGCCTCGCGATAGCCATGTCATGAGCGCGACTATTCGGCTATGTCGAGGAAAAATACCAAGAGATAAACACAGCGATTGCCTTGTTTCCTTTCCAAGGAAGGCAGCTCCGAATCGTGCCGCACGTGCTCGTCTTCCTGTCCACCTCTCCCCAACACACTGTTTCCTCCTCTTCCTCGGCGCCGCCAGCCGCAGCCGCCGTCTCCCCCTCGTTGTTGAGCCTCCTATTGCGCTCATTCCTCTCTAACTAGATGATGTAACTCTAGTTGAAATTCAGTGAAGAGAGGGCCTTTTATCAGAAAATGCGAATAATCTGTGTTAGCTGATTTATCTGTACAATGGTTGTCCGAATCTTTCCTTGCTGCAAAGGAGGGTAGTAATTAGGGATGTCAATTTTATCTATGGATCTGGGTACCCACGGATACCCTGCCCAGTTGGCCAAGGGTATGGAGCGTGATTCTACCCATGGATCCATGGATCGGGATACTCGTGAACAGGCTGGTTGGGCATGGTTATAATTTCTGCTCCATGGATATCCAATGGATACCCATATAACATGTGGGCACATATGTTTATCTGTTTTGATAGCTTCTTTGTTTGCCAGGATGAATGTGAATCCATCATTACGGAAGACTAAGTTGGAGCCAAGTGTGCGCATGCTGACATGCGGCTGGATCCAAGTACTACTAGAAGCACATAGTACTAAAACTGTAGGGCCATTTCGATTTCGAATATGCTACTCCCTCTAATCCAAATTAAGTGTCATGGGTCTAGTTTTGAACTAAAACCATGACACTTAGTTTGGATCAGAGGTAGTACTAGTTGTGATGTAATAAGAATTCACAACTTTGGTTTGTGATAATATTTAAGACAAGTGTTCTAGTATGAGATTATTTGAGTCATCATTGTGTGGTCAATGTCTTAATAGTGTACTTGTTTTCTATTTATGCTTGTAGGTTGTGACTTGTTAATGAACCTGATAAATTAATTTGATGTTTGTAAGGCTTTGCAAGGTGATTTTTCTATGCCCATGGATCTCCATGGGTCCCCAGGTATCCAATGGGTTTGGGCATGGACACAAGCTATGCCTATGGATAAATTGATGGACGGCCAGAGGGTAGGAAGATGGGTCATGGGTTCGATTTGGACCAACTCCACCCGACCGACCCATTGTCATCCCTAATAGTAATGATGCTTTCTTTTTTAAAGAAAAGGTTAAGCTTTTGTGTTTGATGATTTTATTCTCCCTTATTAACTGCAAAAGATTGAAGATAATTTTTTATTTTTAGAAGGAAAATAAAAGGAGGAACATATGTTTGAAATTCTCTACAAGATGTTGTTAAAGTTCATTTCCCTGATGAAAGCCAATGACCAAACTTGATCCGGCACAATCGCACTGTTGTGGTGGTTGATGCTGCATTTGCCCAAAAATCTAATTCACAACTTGCTCGCTTTAAGATCTTCATTCTTAGATACATGATCCTTTGCGACTTCTGGCTGTTGTGAAATTCATTGGGCCGCCTGCACTTAAGCTTCAAGAACATAAGCAAAATATGCATCCAGATACATGAACATGTCGGGCTACTATTTTTTGATCAATGAATCGTAAAAATAAAATATCAAGGTTTTGAATGCCATGTGGCATACAAGTGATAATTTTGTGAGCTATCCTAGAATGAGTGTACAATGAGAGTAGAGAAGGATATCAGACACTTCCGAAAGACATGCAAACCATGAGTTAGCAGAGGATGAAATCGAGTATGAAAATGTTCTCGACTATAGGATGGGGTGTAGAAATAGGAGACTTGTAAGTAAAACCAGAGGTGTTTGCAAGTTTAATGTACGTTGATGTAGCACAATGACCAAAACCCACATGTATCTTCATTCAGGCAAGATGTTATTATTTGGGGGTTGGCCCCTGCTGATGGCCCTTGGTTGGGCACTCATGATGGATGTGCATTAGGCATTGAACATAGGCTAGAACACATGTAGATGTAGAAAGTCACATGGTCTCGACTCTGATGTGAGCCATATCCCGAGTAATAATGAGGGAGATTTACATGTAAAAAGCACCCACCATATATAAATACATAATCAATGAATGAATACGAGCAAATTGGCTCAAACTACATTGCTTATAAAATAATGGTTGATAGATGAATTTAAAACGACACACAATTGTCTAACTAGCTTCTCATAATATGAATCATGTCCTCCAACACTATTTTTGTCAAACCTAAATCCTCATTTCCCATGAACTCTCCAAGGAGTCAAGCTGTCCTCCAGGTGTTATCCAAGTTACCATAGATAGGTACTCCTTGACACCTCCCACCTAGAACATTGGTTTTACTCACAATATTTAGAATTAGGTGATAATCAAATACTAAACATATCGACATTAGTTAGGTAAGAACAATCACTACCTTATTGTTTGACCTTCCAAATTTTGGGTAAGGAAAAATATCCACAAATAAAAGCTGAAAAATTGATTATAATGGAAACGGGTGCCAATACCATCGAATATTTGGCAGTGTTAGCAGATTGAAACATAGGATTTACTTTTGGCTAACTCAACATGATAGAATTAACAGGTCAATGCTCAAAATAAAATGTTTTTTATGAATGACTACAATTGCCCTTTGTGTAACAATGCCACTGAAGAAACTTTACTGCATCTCCTATGCCACTGATGTTGATGGGATACCTACTTCCAAACAGGAAAAAGAGTGGCCTTTGTTTATGAAGACACCTTACTAATAATCAGTATGCTACCCAAGGCCTTTAGAATGGAAATTTTCTACGGTACAGGGCTTTAAAAAACAGGCCATCACAACCAGAGCTTCATTGGTGGGTAGGATAATCTGACAACGGAATAGGTAAATGTTGCAGACGGATTTATTTTCAAACCATCTAAGTTTACTCCCTATGGTTAGCATTTTTTCTCTAAGACAGTTGTAAACCACATCTTTTTTTTCTCCTTATCCTCTTTCACGCGGCGGCTGGATCGCCTCCACCACATCCTACACAAGAATGCCTTCCCCCTCTTCAGAGTGCCCCCACGTGCCACCTGTTTCCTCACAATACCTTCCGGATCTACCTCACCATGGAAGGAGATGGCTTCCCCGCACTGCCACACCGAGTAGGTAACCATAGGGTCGTGCCCCTGTGGAGGAGAAGGGGGCCACACAAGCATGCCCATTGGCTCGAGCTCGAGGGCAGTTTTCGACACAAATCCAACAGGAGCTTATTCCAGTTGGTCTTAGATATAAATGTATAAAATGTAATTTATTTAATTACTAACACGCACAACTTATCATGTTGATAGTTGGACACTTATCACCAAAATAGCCGGCAAAATCGAATAATCTTTGAATTGTTGATAGTTGGACACTTATCACCAAAATAGCCAGCAGACGCAAAATAACACAATGTCATCCAGAACAAATATGATAGCCGAAAAAATATGACTATCAACTTTGTATTGTCTGGGTCACGAGGTTTTAACTAAAAGATCGCAAAGCTACCAGAAAGGTGAGGAATAGTCAAAGTAGCGATCAGAGTAGGTGACACTCTTGGGAGGACGCTCCTAAGGGTCAATAGCACCCCAAACGGACGAAGCAATCATTGCACACATGTGGGTCACACTTCAAAATCAATCATGGGGCCTTGTGTTCCGCGACAACGTCCCATGATAGGGACTGACAATATTCTTGTTGGCAACAAATTAAGTTTCCTGCTACATGTATTCATGTGGTCTCAACATATCAAACTTTGCATCAACTTCCATGGATGCCTTCCCAATGCTTGCACAACAAACAACGTAGAACACTTTCCTTATTCTTATGAACTCCGTAGCACAAGAGTGCCGATTATTTATCAACGAGGGGTGAGGGAGAGGGTGAATAATAGCAACACCAGTGCCTTCACCAACTAAATAGTTGTCGTACAAATCATCGTTTTCTATTTGCTAGATGATGGTTGATGGGTGAATTTAAAGCATCACAGTCTCTTTTTCTTATTACGGATGGAGAAGCAAAACTGTATTAACTACAATCTCGTTTTCTTAAGCATTTAAAGTTTCAGTCCTTTTTACATGTCCAATTGGGTTTTACTTTTTTTGTTAAGTTTATGTCAGCTTTGTGATTTCAGTTACTTTTGTTAAGTTCCGGTCATTTTTCTAAACTATTCACCCTTGTATTGTTACTTTACTAGTTTTGCATTTGTCGCAAATACCTTTTTATTTTTGTGGAATTGCAACTTGTCCTCGTTGTAATTTCACTTCACCTTTTTTAAAGATCTGTTTTGTTCCCTTTTTGCTATAGTTGCTCCTCCGTTTCGTACGTGCTCAAACGGCGTCATGGTAGTGATCATAACAGTCAAGTCACCAGGAGGACGCTCGGGGTCAATAATAACATGTTCTTAACTGGGCTAACTCCCTTTCTATTAAAAGCATAACGAAGAAATATAGTACAAAGATTACAGGATGCGAGTATGAAGGGAAAGCAAGTCCAAGCGCTACTGGGAAACCCACTGCACAAGCTCGGCATCAAAACGTCATAGAACATCCAAACATCCAGCTTAATAACAATGGTTGTCGAGATCCTGGGGCATACTCAAACATATGCAAATTTGCGATCAAACAACTGCAGATTTGTAGTTCACAGTTCCTCAACGAAGATCTCCTACATTAATTGCAGCCCAAAACCCATCACTTTTGCCAGAGTTCTTTCTTGTTGTGCATAAATTAAGTTTCCTGCCAGCTCCAACTCCCATCTATTATTGTCTCTCAACATGTCAAACCTTGCATTAATTTCCATGGATATCTTCCCCATGCTTGCACAAGCATAGCTAGCAACATAGAAGATTTTCTTCTTCTTATGGACTCTGCAGCACTAGAAGTGACATTATTTATCAGCTGGGGACGAGGGAGAGGATGCATAAGTGCAACATAAGTGCCTTCACCCAACTGAATAACAGTCTTTTCCACAAATACAATGAGGGAGCTGGAAAAAATCAGAACTAATTCACTATATTGTAGATGATGATTGATTGACGAATTTAAAGCAACACATACTTGTATTAACTAGATTCTCCTAATTTAAAAGCAGTGCTAAAATGCAGGCACCGTTTTATTTGTTTTCAATGTTTTTTGTGTCTTCAATTGGGTTTTAGTCACCTTAATTTGGTAATTTCACTTACTTTTGTGAGTTGCAATCCCTTTTCAGAATTTTCAGTCACCATTTTCTTGCTACTTTGCTAGTTCTATTTTTGTTGCAATTACACTTTTCTTTTTGTGCAATTGCACCTTGTTCTTGTTGTAATCCTACTTTCACTCTTTTTGGCATATTTGTTTTATTTTTGTTGAAATTGCACACAATTATTGTGTGCAGTTGAACTTTTAGTAGTTGCAATTGCATTTTTCTTTTTCATGAAACTGCATTTTAAATGTTGGGGCATATGAATGACACATGCATTATAGACTCTGCCTGAAAAAAATCCCAATTTCAAGGAGCACAAATCAATATTGTCGTTCATGCTTATATTTTTTTGATAACTAAAACCCTCTTTATTCATTGGTGATAACACTTACATCTTTAAGTAAAAGAGGAAGAAGCTCATTAGGAGCAATTTCAATCCACTCGCTACAAAATTTAGATCTAGCTACACTAGCTAATTCATGAGAAACAACATTTGCTTCTCTAGGACAGAATTGAAACTGAATTGAACTAAACTCACATGCCAAATGGTAACACTCATCAATGATGGCTGCTGCATTGCCCGCATACTGACCGTCCATGTTCATAATCTCCATTAGTTCCAGACTGTCAGAATTAATGACTAGCCTATTACACCCTGCCGTGGAAGAGAGTTGTAAACCGAGTTTAAAAGCTAATGCCTCTACAGAAAGAGGGTCATAATAGGAGTATTAGTTTGTTTCCGAAAACTATGAAATGACCTCTGTCGTCTTTTATAATTGCTCCCATAGCTTCATGTAGCGCGTCACAGTCAAAGACGACATCTATGTTCAGCTGAAAAAGGGCATTAGATGGTTTTCTCCATCCATCCTTCTTTAGTACTGCCTTCAGGTCACCTGTAATAACAAAATTTTCTTCCCGCGCTCTCACAGATTGTGATGTTCTTTTTGCATCTTGCACATGCTCCTTGTGAACTAGTTTTCTTCTTTCCCACCAGAGGTACCAACAAGTGATAGACATGAGCTCATAGAAATTTTTAACGCCTAGAACGAGTGCCTCCTGTGCGAGAAATTCAGCAAATAAGCAAGCACTGCTTCCCCCACTCGAGCCACTTCGCATGCATGCACTATAACATCCTCCAGTCCTAGGAGGAGCCACACTTCCTTGGCTTTTTTTTTTTGCATCGGAACCACACATGCAAAACATCATCCGCACTTTGGCCACATGCTAGACACGCCGGTCTAACAGGTATATGATGATTTGCAAGAACAACATTACAAGGCAAAGTTTCATGTAGTGTTTGCACGAGAAAGATTTAGCATACAATGAATTTAAGTTTAAAAGGTTTGGCATTTGTGCATTAAACTATTAATAAATCAAATACATGTACACGGAACAAAAGGAGCAAGTCGCTCTTATCATTAAACCACACTTACACATCAATATCTCAACGTCGGCATCCTTCTCGGCTACACGTTCTACTACCCCTAGGCCGGACTGCCCATTGTACGTCATCGGGGTGCTTCTTAGCGATGCAAGCGAACGCGGTTGTCTGCGAAGAAAAACGAAGCAGTTAATCACTGCTAATTTAATAGTAACCGTGCTAATGCAAATTGATGAATGTGGACGCTCGCAGGCTTCATGGACGCGTCCATCTGCATGCCTAGTGCTTCTAGAGTGCGAAGAAGCAACGTCCGTAAAAAACAGGTTACATGTTGGTTTTGCCACCGGCATTCACCTTTTTCTGAGATTGCCGCACATAATTGAGAGACTAGTAACAGTTAGGGCATCTCTAACGTCGATCCACAAACCGCCCGCAACCATCCGGATTGTGGTCCATATGTGTTGTACCATCCAACACGGTTTATATCGGTCCGCAGAGCAATCCAGACGTATTTTCTGCTGTAAACCAGAGACAAATGTGGGGGGCTTTGCGGACGTCCGGACAACACTCAAGCCCGCTTCCGACCACACTGGCCCACCCAAATCCCCTCTTCCCTCGCCCGCGCATGTTCCCGCCCTATGCCAGTTGTCCGCATTCATACCGTTGTAGAGCGTGCCGCTCCACATTGAAGACGGCTCAAGACGGGCATGACCTCTCGCTGCCTTCGCGGTGCGCCGGCCGAGGGCGCCGTCCCTTCCACGTCCGGCTGAACATGCCTCCTCGCCGCATTCATACGCCTCCATTAAACCCGTGTGGAAACTGAGAAACCTACTTCGCTCACACGTCCGCTCAGGGACGGGCGGCATTAAACACAACATCGGGCAAGCTTCTTCCTCCCATCCGCTATTTAAAGGAGGCTACACGCCGGGCAAGAATTGCACCACTCCGCCGCTCCCATCTCCATCTTTCGCCATTTTCTCTACCGTTTCGATGGCATCCGACGAGCAGGAATAGCAGTTTCTACGGCATAAAAGCCGGCTAGGTAGCCCCCCGAGCCTGCTGGATACGAGCGAGGCAGCTCGCTGCTCTACCTCCAAGTCCGACAGAGCAAGTTGCCACTCAAAGCCGGTGAAAGGTTCAGCAACTTGCTGCTCCAAGCCAACTCGCGGAGGAACGACGAGTTGCTCCAGGACAGCACGACCACGCCATACACCGTTAACTTCGCCCTGCCGGCAGAGAAAGAAGCCGGCTGCGCGGAGATCAATGAGTCGGTGGTCAGTGCGTCCGCGTCCGCCGTCAACATCGAGGAAAAGTAGAACACGGGAGGCTACCACCACTTTTGTCCAAGGAAGGCCACCGCCCGGCGCGTTGCCGGCTTGTATAGTCGGTGATTTGTCCGGTTCTTTATCTCATACCATCATGGGCCCCCGTCTAGACTCCACGGAAGCAGAGGAGCCACCCCTTCCTCTCCATTTGAAGAACCCTCTTTGTCACTCCCATGAGCAGCGCAGCCGGACATATGGAAGATGCGGGGGGAGAATATACCTCTAGGGCTCCCGGCAATCCGATGAGCGGGCTGCCGGACATGGAGAAGACAAAGGGATCCGCCGTGGCCGGTCGACCACTAGTGTAGTGTATCCGTGTCGTGGGAGTGGAACTCCGCCCCGTACCCGCACATAGTTTTACTTTTTTTACTTAAAATATATCCAGAATGTAGACGATTTCGACCGGATTATATGGAATACGCTGTGTTTGAATGAATTTCATCTGATTTGTTGAAAAGTGTTTGAAATATATGCGTACAGTGTTGGATGGCGGTCTTCCATATCCGTGTCCGTTGACTGGTCCCTCTTTGGGCGGACGCGGAAGGAAATTTACGGATTGCCGGAGATGCCCTTAAGATTAAGATCATGTCAAGTTCATAAACCTAAACACACCGAAAATCCTAAGCCTATGAACATGGGTTGCAGACGTGGGCTAATTGGGACACATCCCACTAAACACACTCCTACATACCATGACACTTAAAACTAAGAAAAAAAAAAGGTAAGCAAAAATATCTATGCTAGCTTCCAACGGGCTACTGTCTCTGCATCCTGAGCTCCTTGCGGAAATTGCCGATGAACCTCTCCGTGTTGGCGAAAAGCTCCTGCCGACTCATCGTCACGTCGCCGTCCAACAGGTCGACCTGAAAATCATCCTGCTCCTCTTGCCGTCCCTTTTCCTCTCCGCCGGCCTGGCTGCCGTTCAGCGCGCTGAGGAAGAAGATGCTCGCCGTCGACGGGCACTTCTTCAGCACCTTCAGCACCACCTCCTTGGTCTTTGTCTTCAGCTCGATTATATTACTCGCTACATAAGCAGGAACCACCACACGATCATCATCCGCAACCGTCGTCCGGTCGTCGGGACGGACTGATCCAGCCCTCTGGAACGGCGAGGCGGCCACGCCTACAGGCGCGACAGCGTGATCGGTACTCGAGGACTCGTCGGCGATGGAAGCTGTGCTGCCGACGAAGGCCTGGATGCCGAGCGCGAGAACGATGCCGTTGAAGAGGAGGTAGCCGTAGGCGACCCTGAGGAAGGCGGGCAGCAGCAGCGCGAGAAGGAGGAGGGCGAGGAGGGAGCCCAGCTTGGCCACCTGGGAGAGCAGTGCTTGCGCTGGGAGCGTGAGCTTGACCGCCATTAATCGACGAGCTTTGCTGACTTCTTGCCGATATAACTAGCGAGTGGTTCAGGTCTATGGTCTGGACTCGGTCTCTATCGGTCTAGCCCGCCGGCCCAGTATATATAGACAAAATTCAGATATTTTCTTGCGGTAATTAATTTAAAAAATTCAGATATTTTCTTTCTGGCTAAGAAAAAGAAACATACCTGTCACCGCACTGACGTAGAGAAATTTGTAGTGGGTATACCTGCCGGTTGCTCCACTAGTAGGAGACCAAATTAATTAGCGGGAGAAAACAAAGCGTTGGCGAAACATCAAAGCTATGCTGATCTAAACAGATCACTGCGTGCCCTTACCATTTTTCCTCAACGAAAAAAAATACGTAACTGCGTGTCTGTGCTGTGCACCAGCAATAAGGCCATAAGGGATTCCATGCCTACCCAAATTCGTGCATATTCTACACTACACGCACGTACAGAGCCGGCCCTAGGCCTAGGCAAAGAGTGCGACTGCCTAGGGGCCAGCCAGGGGAGGGGCCCATATCTTATATTCTTATGTTCTGTGTATATACTACAGAGCCAGCCGTTGATACTTTTTCTCTAAAGAAACACATGGACGCTTCGTTTTTTCTTCTTTCTTCCTCTACTTTCACCCCCACATGGATTACCACAAGTCTCAAAGAAGGCAGGGACCCAACGATGCTAATTTAATGATTTTTCTAGGTGTATCACCACCTTAATCTTTCTCTTTGTTATCAAATGGATTTGTTCGGTTGCACACTTGCACTAGGGCCTCAGAATTGCTAGGGCCGGCCACGTACATGTAGAATAGCGCGTTAGACGGCATGTGCTATGTACAGTCGCCATCACACACACAAGAGCTAGCGTGGCGGTCAAAGTCATGACACGCAGGCTGCGGACAGGCCATATCGGCATGTCGACCAAGATTTGTGGCAGTAGAATGTACCAGAGGTTGCTTTCAACTTGCTTCTATTGAGAAACGATCTTGCCGGGTTTTTTCTTAAACACAGACGCAGACGCGCTCTGCTAGTTGAACCCGAGTGACATTATTGATAGGAAAGGTACGTGCCTGCAAAATAGAATTTGTGCCCCTTGATGTGGAAAGCTCAGATGTGTACATGCATGTATATTTGTTCTCGGTCTCGGTCACGCTCTGCTTCTTCGACGGGACGGAGCCGTGGACCTTAACCTTCAAGGCCGTACTCTGGTTTTCTCTCGGCGATCGCGAGTTTATGATGTTCTGGCGTCACCGATGGATGGATGGCAAGGGGGTGGAACAATTGGCCGTCCATCTTCTGCAGTTTGTCCGAAATAGGGGCATTAGGGGCCCGATTTCTGTCCAGGCGGTTGCCGGGTACCTCGTAGTTTGGGCACCCTGCGAATGGTGAGACCGGAGGATGACTCTTTCTCTTGACGGCTTGCTTCGCATGGAAAATACTCTGCAAGATCGGCATATCTGGCTCTGTTTTTGGAGCTGAAGTTGCACCGTGCGTGGTGAAAATTTTCGCTTGACTGTCCGTGGAATGGACCGTGGATCGCCTCGCTCGACGGATTACAACATCCTGACGGCCGTAAGTTGTGCGATCAACTACCTGAGGACAATGACCATATGCTGCTGGGATGTCCTTCCTAGAGGGAGGTGCGGTTCTCGCTGCTGATGCCTCTCCGGCTACACTGATTCACGCCGATGACCCAAGTCCGGCTCCATGAATGGTGGCCACGGGTGACCACGGCGGTGCCAGGCAAGCAGCGGAAAATGGTAAACTCAGTGATCACGGCTTGCCTCCAGTTCATCTGGCTCGAAATAAACAGAAGGGTCTTCGACCAACAATCCACTTTGCCAGCCGAGGTCGAGCTCAGCTCTCTTTATGGAATATATGGTATGTGGTGGCGGAATAGGCGACGATATAGTGAACTTCCCCATTCCTCCTATCCCTATATGAGTTCGAGCACATACACAAACAATTCATCAAGGTATTTGATAACATCACTGGTGGTACGCAGGATCAAGAACACCATTGAACCGTAAGTGTTGAACTCCCTCGTATGCAAGGCGATAATTATGAAAGGTATGGATGTGTGTGGAATGGGTGGGAATAAGGAAAGGGGCTCCTTTTATGGACATGAGGTGCACATGGATCTTAAAAGGCAGGGGCAAATATATGTGTTAGAGGGTACCAAAACAATGATGGGGATGAAGAGAGGTGTGTCATAGCCCGAGGCCACGACTTCGTCGAACAGAAGGTGGAGGATATAAATACATCTTGTGGAGAGCTGCGACCTTGGGATACTTGCTGCTTGTAGAGAGCAGACACCAAAAAGCAGAGGATTCGGAGTAGAACGGGAGCAGGGCAGGGGAACAAGACAGGTTCAGTCCTTTCTGTTTGATGTCTCGCTTGGCTAAAACTGCTTTCATTTGTAGCTAGCGGAGCAAAGTCACCGGCTCTGTCCCACAGCCATCGGCCCATGTCCATCACGCCCAATACACTCCCATCGACGGGTATGACAAGGTGTGGTAAACTAAAAGTCTGAAATGTAAAAGAAAAACAAATTTGCTCGTCCTAGATAAGGATACTTATCTGAGATATGTAGATGGTTCACCTATGAACATTTGGGTGCTTCACAACTCGTGGAGGGTGCAAGAGGGGAGGTTGTCACGTACTCATGTGAAGTTAACTCCGGGGGTCACCCTCCTTTTCGAAAAAACAAAAAAATGCCTAACTATCTCTACATGTCGGATGGCATGTACAATAGACATGGACAAATGTAAATTTGACATAGCACAACCAACTTGAACGTGAGCTAGGGTGGCAAATCGAGCCCCTAATTAAAGGAGGGCTACCGACCCTACGTAGGAAGAAAACTGAGAAGATTATTGGGAGACCTCTTTGAGTTGTGTTGTGTTTTTAGTTATGAAAAATAGACAGAAAAGTAGAGCCTTTGGATATATTAGTTGCGGCTAATTTGTGTTGTGCTGATTTATCTATTTGGTGGTTGTCAGGATCATTCCTTGATGCTGAGGCTGGTAGTAATGATGCTTTCCTTCTTCAAGAAAAGGTTAAGCTTAATGATTTAATTCTCTCTTATTAAGTGCATAATGGTTGAACACAATTATTTATTTTCAGCAAGAAAATAAAAGGTGGTACATTTGTCTGAAAAGCTCTACCAGATTTTGTTAGTATTCATTTCCCTGATGATAGTCAATGACCAAACTTTTATCCAGCGTGATTGCACTGGTGTGGTGGTCTCTTGTAGATACATTTCACGCTCATAGATACATGATTCTTTGTGACTCCTGGATGTTGTGAAATTCATTGTGCCTCCTACGCATCAAGAACGCAAGGAAAGTATGCATTCAGATAGATGAACATTTGGTCTACTATTTTTGATCGATGGATCATAAAAATAGGCAATCTATGAAGATTTTGATTGGGGGTTGCTCCCTATTGATGGACCTTGGTTGGGCACACTTGACGGATGGGCATTTGGCATTGAACATAGGCTAGAACATGTGGATGGATGAAGCCGCATGGTCTCTCGACTACGATATGAGCCATACCTGGAGTACTAATCGAGAAGTTGAAATCTAAAAAAGGAAATAAAAAATAAGAATAGAGATCATTGTATGGAGAGATCCAGATCCACCGTGCAAGACCAGACTGATGGAATGACTATCGGAGTATGGAGTTTTCCAACAATTTTTAATAGAGAGGTTTGTAACAAGTTTTGCTTGGATGCGCTAGGAGATCATGATGAAAGTTGTGACGATCACCGAAAGTGTGCTACAACAAGCATTTGGCACTAGAAAATACATACACCATACATATAATGTGATTTGATTGCCTGCAATACAGGTTCAGACGTTAGTCGTCTTAATTAGATTTTCATCCCTTGTGATTTAATTTTCATTTGTGAGTACTTCAAATTCACTGAACATAATTAGTATTTTGTTTTATAAACATTATAGGATTCCATTACATGTTTAAGAGATATTTTCTCTACTTGCTTAATGATATTTGTAAAGATCATTTGCTACAAAAAATGAAGCAAACCGATCCAGAGATCAAGTCGCTATCTTCAGCAAAAACGTGCAAAGCTGCACGGTCCGCTTAGTGATTCCTACTTCGAGTCGGCATCTTCAGCAAAAAGGCGCAAAGCTTCACGGCCCGCTCAGTGATTCCTACTTCATGAACCAGAACCGTTTCTTTCGTGGAGTCTTTACCTAAATAATGGGATCTTGCTAACTTCCTCGAGCCTACTGTTCTGATGAAAATAAATGATGTTTCATTGTACCTCGAGCCGCAAGTACTTATAGCCCGCTTACATGGAAATTTTTCCCATGGTGGCATCCACCGCCATCCAGTTCACATTGGCATGCATCAGGCGCCGACGGAGCCGTCGACATGGTCATGGATCTGGAATTAGCAGAACTTCAGCAAGAAGTACGTCCGCCAGGTGGAGAAGGGGGGCTTGTAAAGATTGAGGGTGATTGGCACGTGATCCTGAGTGTGCACATGCCAGAGGTTGGCGGCGGTGGCCGGCTCAAGGACGACGAAGGGATTGAAATCCCCGGAGTGGGAGGAACTAAGCGCGCGAGGCCATGGCGAGTGAGAGGTGCGGAAGCGTGGCTGTGGATCAGTAATGAATATCTGATACCATGAAAGAAATCGAGGGAGAAGAGTCTATGTGGCAACTTGATATATTCAATTTCAGGAAATTTATGCAAGTTACAACAGCTCATGGATCGGCTTAACATAATCCTAACTATCAGCAGATGAGGTGTGGGAGATGGGTTAGCTGATCCAGGAGAATATGATTTGTATGTGCGCTAGCTTCTCGGCTACCGTGGCGGGTGAAATGGCTGTCATGGCAGGGTATTTGGGCTGCCACGACAGCGGTATACAAAGCTTGTTCCAGCATCCTACGCAGCCCGAGTTGGTTGGCTATTGGTACAAAGCTCTCTGATAGCATCTGACAATATTCTTGTTGACCACAAATTGAGTTTCCTACTACCTCCCACTCCCATGTATTCTTGTGGTCTCAGTATGTCAACTTTGCATCAACTTCCATGGATATCTTCCCCATGCTTGCACAACTAACAACGTAGAGCACTTTTCTTATTCTTATGAAATTTGTAGCACCACTAGTGCCGGTTATTTATCAATTCAGTGGTGAGGGTGAGGGTGCATAACTGCAACACAAATGCCTTCAACAACTGAATATTGGTGAAAATCAATGCTAGTTAACTATCCGGCAGATGATGGTTGATGGATGAATTTAAAGAAGCACAATCTCTTCTTCTTTTACTTATAGGTGAAGGACGCATAACTATATTAACTAACTCTCCTTATTTTTAAGCATTTGAAGTTTCAGTCTTTTTTTACGTGCCCAGTTGAGTTTCGGTATATATTTTTTGTTAAGTTTCAATCATCTTTGTGATTTAAGTTACTTTTGTTAAGTTCTAGTCACCCTTTTATTGTTACTTTACTAGTTTTACATTTCTTGCAAATACATTTTATTTTTGTGGAATTGCAAGATGCACGGCCACTGCATCGTAAGAACAGAAGGAGCAGACCATGAAATCTTGGGTAAAAAAGAAAAGAACATCACAACGGTCGCAGCAAAAAAAGAATCGAAGACCATAGCTGTGTAGCAGCAATAATCATCACGAAAACGGACGCATTCTCATCTGGCCACATTAAAGACCAGGCAAAGAAACCATATCAGAAAAGATCAGATGTACTGTACAATACAGGAATACATCATTCTAAAATTTTCCTCGAGGACCTGCAAGATACCCGTGACTCTTACGCTGGCCCCTGGCTCCTCGGCGGTGACTTCAACCTCGTTTCCTCATCCAGTAACAAGAGTAACAGGAGGATAAACAGGCGTACTTCCAACCGTTTCCGTCGCTTCATTGCTGATATGGAGCTGCGCGACGTCTACATGCACGGCCGCCTCTACACCTGGTTTAATGAGAGGGACTCGCCCACGCTTGTGCGTAACGACCGCTTTCTTTGCACCTCCGAGTGGGATCTCACACAGCCTCATGCTATTCTCCGCTGCCTTGCCACGACGGTGTCCGACCACTGCCCGCTTTTCCTCGACTGCACTCCGCGCTCTGCTGGCCCGAGACGCTTCCACTTTGAGCGGTTTTGGATCAAACTTGAAGGCTTTCAGGACACGGTGGCGGCTGCTTGGGGCTCCGTCCACGACCCGGACCCTTTCCGGCGCATTTACCTCTGCCTCAAGATCACGGCTCGCCGTCTCCACAGTTGGGGCGCGCGCACTCATGGCCACGTCTCCCTGCAACTTATGATTGCGCGGGAGCTTATTGCCGGCCTCCGCGCTGCCCAGGACATTCGGGCTCTTTCCCCCTCTGAGGTCTGGCTTCGACGCAGCCTCAAGCGTGCCTACCTTGGACTTGCTTCGCTCGAGAGATCCATCGCTCGTGAGTGGGCGCGGTTTGGCTGGCTTAAAGAGGGCGAGACTAACACCGCCTTCTTCAAAATCCACACGGCCCACAGGCACCAGAAGAACCGCATCCTCTCCCTTCAGCATGAGGGCGCTACGGTCACTGAGCAAGATATGGACAAGGCGGCATACCACCACTTCTCCTCGCTCCTTGGCACTCCAAGACCCCATGATTTCTCCCTTGACCTGCAACAGATCGACGACCGCTCCTTTGATCTCGAGGAGCTTGAGCTGCCTTTCTCTGAGGAAGAAATCTGGACTGCGGTCAAGGCGCTCCCCCGTGGAAAAGCCCCGGGCCCCGATGGATTCACGGCCGAATTCCTTGTGGCGTGCTGGGATACAGTCAAAGCCGACGTCTGCGAGGTGTTCGACAAGTTCTACACCATGAACGGGCGCAGCCTCCAGCGCCTCAATGAAGCCCTTATCACGCTGATCCCGAAGAAGCCGGACGCCTCCTCTCTCTCGGACTACCGCCCCATCAGCCTAATCCACCTGATCGCGAAGCTCATCGCCAAAGTCCTCTCGCTTCGCCTTACTCCTCGCCTGGGCCAGCTCGTCTCCTCCAACCAAAGTGCATTCATCGCAGGGCGGTGCGTGCATGGCAATTTTATGCTGGTCCAGCAGACCGCCCGCCAGCTTCATAACCTCCGCGTGCCTCGTGTCCTTCTCGAGCTCGACATTGCACGTGCATTTGATACGGTATCTTGGGCTTTCCTCCTTGATGTGCTCCGCCACCTGGGCTTCGGTCGGCGGTGGATCGAGTGGATTGCCATCTTGCTCTCCACGTCCAGCACGCGCGTCCTCATCAATGGATCCCCCGGCCCTCCCATCGCCCACGCTTGCGGGCTGCGGCAAGGCGATCCCGTGTCCCCGATGCTGTTTACAATTGCCATTGATGCTCTCAACTCCCTCCTTCTCCATGCCCACCGCAGCGGCCTCCTTTAGCGACTCACCACTCAGCACGCCTCTTCGAGCATCTCTCTCTATGCCAACGACGTGATCATATTTTGCCACCCCTCAACCCGTGATCTCCGGGTCATTCGGGAGCTGCTTCGTGTCTTTGGCGAGGCTTCCGGGCTCTGCACGAACTTTGCCAAGTGTTCGGCAACCCCGATCCGCTGCGACGACCCCACGCGAGCTTCCATCGCGTGCGAGCTAGCTTGCACTGTCATGGACTTCCCTATCACCTACTTGGGTATTCCCCTCTCGCTCCGAAAGCCGTCCGCCTCGTCGTTCCGGCCGATTGTTGAGAAGCTGGCCAAGAAACTTTCCTCCTGGCGTGCGATGCTCCTGTCCCGCGGCGAGCGTCTCGCCCTCGTCCGCCACGTGCTGTGCGCGATCCCCTCCCACATCATGGTTGTCATCGTTCTCTGCCCGACGATTCTCAAGCAAGTGAACTGAACGATCTGCGAATTCCTCTGGCATGGCAATAACGAGACCCGCGTTGGCCACAGGCCAGTCAGCTGGCAGCGCGTCTGCCGCCCCCTCCATCTGGGCGGCCTCGGCATTTCGGACCTCCATCGGCAAGGGATCTCCCTCCGCGTGCGCTGGCTGTGGCTGCAGCGCACCGACCCGGCCAGACCGTGGGCACACCTGCACTTGCCCTCTGATGCTGACTCCTCCTCCATCTTCCGCGCATCCACTACTTGGGTTCTCGGGATGGAAGGTCTTGCCGTTTCTGGACTGAAGCATGGATTGATGGCATGGCCATTGCGGACATCGCCCCTGCCCTCCTCCCCTTGGTCCCCCGTCGGCGACACAAGCGCACCGTGGCAGATGGGCTCCAGGACCGTTGCTGGATCGCAGACCTACGTGGCGCGCTCACGCCCACTGCGCTGGTGGAGTACGTCCAACTCTGGACTAGATTCCGTCACCTTCACCTTTCTGCCTCCCAGACCGCCTTGTCTGGCGCTGGACTGCGGATGGGAAGTACTCCGCCAGATCATGCTATCGAGCCCGCTTTGCCGGCTCCACATCCGCCCCATTTTGGCGCCTCGCCTGGAAGTGTTGGGCCCCCTACGAGTTAAGATGTTCACCTGGCTGGCTGACCTTGACCGCTGCTGGACTGCCGATAGACTGGCTCGCCACGGTCTCCCCCACAACCACAGATGTGCTCTTTGCGACCAGGACGCTGAGACCATGCAACATATTATCATCGCCTGCCCCTTCTCCAGGCAGATTTGGCATGATGTCCTATCTTGGGTGCGCGCCACCGTCCCCCCTCCGTCCGGTCCCGAAGAGTTCCTCCCTTGGTGCTCCTCGATGATCATGAGCTCCCCCACAGGGCACCGCAAGGGGCTTGCCACCCTCGCAACCCTGACGGCTTGGTCTATCTAGAAGCAGCGCAACCACCTCCCGGCTTCTTGAGCTTATCCAGAACGACGCACGTTCCTGGGATAGGGCTGGAGCTCACGGTTTAAATGCGCTGCTGGCATAGGTCCTTAGCCATGCATCCGGGCTGAGCAGCCCGTCATCACTGCTCCCCTGCTCCCTGTCTTGCCTGCGCACTAGACACTGATCACCCCCCCCCCCTTGTATTCTCTCTTTTTCTTCCTATCAATGAAAAGATACGCTCTCAAGCTTATTCACGAAAAAAAAGTTTTTCAAAAGACCACATCATTCTGAAGTGCTGGTGAAGCAAAGGCGGGGAGAAACAGAGAGAGGGATGCAGAGCCACAGAGAGAGAGAGGAAGAAACTAGGGGCATAGTACTAGAGCACTCAAAGGGAGGATCACAAAATTCTCTCTCTAGGGATGAGGAACCACGAAGGAACCTGATGAGGCACAAACTAGCGAGATGCTAATTCGCGCGCGTAGATGGCCCGATCTTTCACGGCGATGTTTGATGAGCAGTCCGTCTCCCTGTTCCTCCTTGCAACCTCCAAGAATAATTTTCACCCGTGTACAAAAATACACGAACAAAAATAATGATCCCCTCGGATCAACACGTAGGCGGCGATATTGATGATCAACCCTCCGTCGCTAGAAAATTTCCACGATGGGAAAATCTCAGATGATATACAAGATATAGCCGCCCAAAACCTGGACGTTTTACTGTGTTATTCCTGTCTCGCAAATAAACTCCCAAAAACTCAAATCTCTACCTGGCCGAAGCCATGCCTTTTAACATCAAACAGACCTCGCCTAAACCAAGTCTCACGTGATTCCCAAGTAAACTAGGGATAAGGAAATATTTAAAATGGAAAGAATCCTAACAAGCCAAACAACGTGAACCTACCTATAATATTATAATAACTTAATTAACTGTGCACGCATGTGAATCAGCATGTCACGTACATACGCGCCGTCGAGAAAGCCAACTTGGAGGCGTATGGAAATTGGGCTCGACCAAAGGTAGTGTTGGCTCCTTATTAATCTCCGATATTTTTCTGTAATGCGGCCGAATAGAATGATACAATTTCCTTTGAATTTTGTTCTGGAAGCTACCTTGATCTCTTGACTTGTTGGGCCATGTTAATCCTCCCCAGCGTCCCATTTTTTTATAGTCCAAATCTGGTTGTATTATGTGTGCAGGACCGTGCAGAACATCTCTTGAATCTAATGCATGCACCGCGTCATTGGTCTTTGGTCTGTTAATTATAGAATTAACTCTCGGTCCACACAACTGACGCAAGTTACCATCCTTTCCTTGATGAAATATGGATGCATGCACTTCATTATTTGCTGTAACTTTTTCATGGCTTAATTCTGTAACTAGCTCAGCTTGAATAGTATCATCAGTCACTGGTACCATGGCCGTATCAGAACCTACTTCTCTCGCCCTTCTCTCTCTCTGAAACACAGACTTTCTCGAAAAGGGAGGGTGGGGACAAAAGGAGGACAATGCGAGTATGTATGCATGAAGCCTACACAAGAACAGATTAAAAATAGGTTCAGGGGAGTATGTATGTATGTATGTATGTATAATTGCAAGATGCACACAACCATCCATTGTTGCGAAGTACTGGCTTAAGCTTAATAATGGGCCAGGAGTTGTTAGCAAACTGAGATTTCAATGAGCTGCATTTGTCTATGGCGAATGAGAAGAGCAGATCAGCAGAATACAAACAGTGGAGGCAGAATGATATGTTAGAGCCGTCAACTGGTGCACAATGCGTGGCATCCATGACCACCAGAATCACTAACTTGAGAGTCCTCCCAAGCAACAGTATCCAGTTTATGCTTAGCAGGGTTGAAAGGGCGATCGCATGAAGCTTGAAGCCAATCCCAACATGGAATACTGCTGCCCTGCAAAACGAGGTTCATTAGCTTGCACAACATTGCAGAGTTGTGTGCCACTAGATTGCGGACGCCCAAACCGCCACTCTCATTGGGTAAGATCATATAATCGCATGCCACAAGGCAATGACTCCCATTAGAATTTTTCCAGAGGACCGACCGACACAGCTTGTCAATTTTTTCGACACTCTCTTCAGACAGCATCATGCAGGATATGAAATATTCAGCGATCGCTGGTAAAACGGCATCAACCATCTGTAGCCGGCCACCACATGAGAGAAGGTTCGTCATCCATCCTGGTAATACCCTGTCAATATTTTGGATGATGGGTCGGAGCAAATGTTGTGGAATTTTGTTAGTGGAGATCGGAACTCCGAGGTAGGTGCATGGCAGAGAGCTTATAGGGCAACCCAAAATGTCCACGATCTCATCCGCCGTCATGTTTTTAATATTTGATTGAAACGAGCATGCTTTGTGACAATTAATTTCCAGTTCCGAGAAGTCCGGGAAGCCTGTTATTAAGATGTGCTTGATCATATGTGCTTGGTCAGTGGTGCCATGAAGAAGTAGCAGCGTGCCATCTGCACATTTCAGCACCGGGAACGGGCCGTGTCTTTCCAACTGGTGGATTAGCTAGCCATTGTTGAACTCTCTGGCACACATACACTGCAAGACATCGGCAGCCAAAATGAAAAGACATGGGGAAAGAGAATCAACCTGCCGAACTCCCAACTCAAAAGAAATGGCTACTCCCCGCCGGACCGCCGCGTCCCCCCACCGCCGGGCGTGCGCCGCTATGATCTGCTGATACACGTAGACCGAGTTGAAGACTGGACCCCGCTCTCGCCTCGCTCTTCGCACTCGGGCCAGAGTGGGATCCCCTCCTCCGATGACGACGACAACCGCCCCTACCCCCGCGTCGTCGAGCCCGGCTCCTGGACGGGTGGTGTCGAAGATGGCCAGGCGCAAGCTCGCCGCCCAGAGGCTTGGCTGGCCACCGCTGCTTGCCGGTTGGCTCCTCGGCCGATCCGGCGCAACCACGACGACGATGACTCCGGCGAGCAGCGACGCTCGTGGCGTGACACGCTCCTGGGCACCTCTTGCCATGCCAGGGGCAAATCCACTGACGTCATCGAGGCGGCACCAAGGCGGCGCAGCAGGACTCCGGCGGGCAGGAGGCACGGCGATCAGGAGGGGGGACACGCCAAAAGCAAGGCGGCGACTGTGGCGACGCCGCTTCGGGCCACCCCGCCGCTTCCCCTCCTCCAGAAGCCGGTGGCCACGCGCGGAGAAGCCCTGGAGACGGACCCCGTGGCCGCCTTCTTTTCCTTCCCTGGTGGTCGCGCGCTCCCCCCCCCCCCCCCCCCCCGCCGCGCACGGATGTCATGCAGCTTGAGATCGAGAACGCCATGATCGACGCCCTCAACTCCCCGCTGGCCTTTGAAGATGGTGGACACTCACCCCCGCATGCTCGCACGCGCTCTGGTGTGATGGAGGAGTTCCACGAAGACGACGACATCCTTCCGTGCATCGCCGACCTTTCGGTCCCGCTATCCAGCCCCTGCGTCTGCTCGCCGGCAGCGGCCGCGGTGGGATTCCACGTCGAAGCGATCACCCACAAGGTCGACAGCCTGCAGCTTGGAGGAGCGCCTGCCCACGGCCCTCCGGGGCCAACGGACGGCGACAACTGTGGTGCGCTGGAGCTCTTCGCTCCGGTGCCCCAGGCAGTGCTGCCCAGCCCTCCGGTGCGGCCACGGCCCTCTGCTCCACCCAAGGTGCGGGCCACCTCGGTCCCAACGTGCCGCAGTGCTAGGCAGGCAGCAGCGGCCTCCCCCGTCCCGGTGGCGCAGAGGGCGGCGATGCGCCTCGTCCAGGAGCTTGGCGGGCTTGGGCCTAAAGACAAGATGACACCAAAGGCTGCTGCTGATCTCCTTAGGCGTTTCCAGGAGCCCCTCTCTATAAAAGACATCGCTACCATTGCCAAGCTCACAGGCCTGGACTGCGAAGCTCTGAAGATTGCTGCGGGCATGGCTGGAGCGAGCGGCGAGGATGCATCAGTGCTGTGATCATGCTAGTTCTTCATCGTAGTCTTCGTCGACGGCTGGTCTTAAACCAGTTTGAGTTAGGTTTTATTCCAATGTGTCGTGCCCAGTGTAAGGTAGGAGTAGTTAGGCGACGCCGAAGTTTGGGGTCTATTGGTGGCTGGTGTCGTTCCCAGCAGGATTGTAAGGCTTGTGTGCTCGTTTTTACCTTCAGTAGCTATGTTAGTCGACGAAGAGAAATCCCCTGTCCCCATGATTGATACGAACTTCAGAATCATGTCCTGGAACGTGCGGGGCCTAAACTCCCTTGCAAAGCGTTCGGCCGTCAGCGAAGTGGCTCACGCTAACAAAATCACGATCCTAAATCTACAGGAAACAAAGATCGAATCCTGGTCTTCACAACTAGCAGTAGAAGTAGGGGGGCCTTCACTTCAGGGCTGTGTGGTGCTGCCCGCGACAGGCACTAGAGGCGGTGCCGCAATTTTTTGGGATAAGCAGGTGGTTGACATAGTCTCGCACATGATCGCTATTTTCTCCATCACGGTTAGGGTCCAGTTCGTCGGCAGCTGCGATTTCTTTTGGATGACAACCGTCTACGGGCCAACAGAGGACGATCAGAAAGAAAACTTCCTTTCTGAACTTGCCAGCGCGGCCCCTTCCCCGTCTGAACCTTGGATGCTTAATGGCGACTTCAACATGATTTACCAGGCGAGCGACAAAAGCAATGGACTGATCAATAGAAGGATGATGGGCCGTTTTCGCCGGGCAATCCACTACGCAGGGGTCAGAGAGGTCAAGTGCAAGAACAGGCGATTCACTTGGAGTAATGAGCGAGACGAGCCTACTTTATGCAGCATTGACAAGGTCTTTTGCAACTTGGCATGGGAAGACATGTTCCCCGACGTGTTGCTTACAACGGCTTCCACGTCCTTCTCCGATCACTGCCCCCTGCTGTTAGCCAACGGTGCGCCGCCAGTTAGGAAAGCAAGGTTCAGGTTTGAAAGCTTTTGGCCGCAATTCCCACACTTCCATGAGACAGTGCAGCACGCCTGGGATCGGCCAGTCAACCACGACTGCCCGTTCATACGCATCGGCAGGAAACTACAGAGGACAGGGGCTGACCTGAAAATCCGGAGCAGATCGCTCTTTGGAGGCGCCAAGATGCAGTTCCACATCGCAAACACGGTGATATTACAGTTGGACATAGCGCAAGAGACCAGACATCTGACGGAGCCGGAGCGTGTGCTACGCAAACAACTTAAACTCAAGGTGATTGGACTGGCCGCAATCGAGAGAGCCAAAAAGCGACAAGCATCCAGGATCATGTGGCTCGGGGCTGGCGACGCAAACTCAAAGTTTTTCCACGCAAAAATCAGAGCAAGAAGGAGGAAGAACTACATTCATTCGATCAGGGTGGGCAACACTGTCATTACTGAACAACAGGAGAAGGCATTGGCCGCGTGCGATCACTTTACAGAGATTTTGGGAAGGAGCCGGCAGCGCAACTGCACCCTAAACTGGGACGAACTGCACTTGCCGGTAGTCGACATGACGGGCCTCGATCTACCTTTCACCAAACATGAGGTATGGGCGGCAATTCAGGCCTCACCGGCGGAAAAAGCGCCTGGACCAGACGGCTTCACCGGGCGTTTCTTCAGGGCTTGTTGGAACACCATCAAGCATGACATTATGGCAGTTTTCTAGAAATTCTATGATCTAGCAGGAGCAAACTTCGACGATCTAAACAGAGCGCTCATTGTTGGGGATACACATAATAGGTAGGCCCACGAATGGTTGAAATATCATAAAGCATGGGGTCCACACAACATGTGGGTCCAGATAAATTTTATACAGGCATACTATCCACTCGGACAAGCAGCATACTATCCACTCGACCAAGCAGAATACCATCCACTCGACCGTACGACTCACTCGGATATATGAAGACCAGCAGACAGCAAAGCAGTCGGCATCATTCTCATAGTGAGGGCTTGGTAGTGGGCTGGTATTATGGCATTCATGCCCCACTTTGTAACATAGGAGGTGAGGGGTGGCGCATTCTATATAAGCCACCCCCCACCACTAGACGAGGGGGCTCTCTTTTTCCATCTCTCTCTCTCTCTCTCTTTCACCATTAGTCTCAGGACTACGGGGATCCGTTCCTCTCTCATTGTAATCTTCGGATACATACTAAGATAAAACAAAGCCTCTCCGGAGCACGAGACGTAGGGTTGTTATCTCCACTGTGGGAGGCCCGAACTCGCTAAAACCACCGTGTCACCCATATGCATCTCGATAGATCATGCTCCTTTATCCTACCCCTCTCTTATTATCGGAATCGTTACCACGACACTCATAGCACTGCTGCCTAAAAAGGATGGAGCAACGGAGATGAGCCACTTCAGGCCTATCAGCCTCATACACTCCGTGTCAAAGCTGATAGCTAAGGTTCTATCTATGCGGCTGGCCCCAAAACTCAAGGACCTCATCTCACCGACGCAATCTGCTTTCCAAAAGGGCAAGTGCATCCATGATAGCTATCAGTATGTGCAGGGCTGTGTTAGAGCGCTTCACAGGGACAGGAAATCGGCCCTTCTTTTCAAATTGGACATTGCCAAGGCCTTCGATTCAGTGTCGTGGGAATACCTACTGGAACTGCTTCAGAGAATGGGTTTTTTAGCCCACGATGGAGGGACTTGATCGCCATGCTGTTATCCTCCGCCTCCTCCATCCTGATGAACGGCGAACCGGGTGAGAAGTTCTGGCACCGACAAGGCCTGCGTCAGGGAGATCCTTTCTCCCCGCTCCTTTTCATCATCGCCATTGATCCACTTCACCGCCTGCTAGCAGCGGCTTCCGAAGGAGGGACGCTGACCCAGTTGCCGGGTCGGGGTGCGAGCATGAGGGTCTGCCTTTACGCAGACAACGCGGTCATATTCGCCAATCCATCCAAGACGGAGGTGGATACGCTTCTTGATCTGCTGACGAAATTCGGAGAAGCAACAGGGCTGCAACTCAACCAAAGTAAATCTTCAGTGGCAGCCATTAGGTGCGAAGACATCGATTTGTCGGATGTGCTACAGGGTTTCGGCGGCACTCTGATTGGCTTCCCCCTGACTTACCTCGGCTTGCCGATCTCGACGGCCAGGCTGAGGCTAAGCCACTTCCAGTTCTTGATTGACAGAATTAAAGCGCGGCTGGCGGGTTGGAAAGGAAAACTGCTCAACTTGGCAGGTAGGAGGGTTCTGGTACGTAGCGTCCTCTCCGCCCTGCCAACCTTTGCCATGACTGTTCTAAAAGTGCCAGAGAAGATCATTCGAGAGATGGACAAGGCCCGAAGGCGATTCCTATGGTGCCAGGATGACCAGCTCGCCGGGGGTAAGTGCAAGGTGGCCTGGTCGAAGGTTTGCTCCCCGGTGCGTATAGGAGGGTTGGGCATCCTAGACCTAAACAAGTTCAGCATTGCCCTTCGCCTCAGATGGCAGTGGCTAACATGGGATCAACCAACAAGGCCGTGGGTGTAGCTAAAGCCCTCGGTGTCGGAGAAGGACCGAGAGATTTTCAGTTTGGCAACAAAAGTTCAGATCGGGAACGGCCGCAAAGCAGGCTTCTGGAAAGACAACTGGATTGGCGACTACCCGCTGGCAATCTCATACCCAACAGTCTACAATCACGCCCGCAGAAAAAGTAGAAGCGTTGAAGCATCCCTCCGGAATGATCAGTGGATCAAAGATTTGCAACATGGTGACACCATGGCCATTGCACCCGATTTTCTGTCCATGTGGCGTATGTTACAGGCCGAAAACACGGTGCTGTGCCCACAAGAGGACGACCGCATACGATGGAGGCACACCAGCAATGGCTGCTACTCTGCAAATTCAGCATACAACATGCAGTTTCAGGCCCCGGGTCAGCCCATGTTCAACAACCTAATCTGGAAGGTCTGGGCTCCAAACAAGCACAAGATGTTCATGTGGCTACTTCTCCAGGACAGGCTTTGGTGCAACGATCGACTTCAGAGGAGGGGTTGGCCGAACAATTACTTCTGCCAATTGTGCCTTCGCAATCTGGAAACGTCCACACATTTGTTTTGGGATTGCAGTTTCGCGCGGGAAATTTGGCTGCTCACGGCAAGGCGTTCTGGATGCTCCTCTCTATCATCATTGACCGGGGGCCTCACCTCATCAGCTCAAATATGCCAGCAGGCCATCAACCAGACTTCACCACATAACAGAAGAGCAATCAGATCAATGATCATTATGGTTCTGTGGGAGATCTGGAACGAGAGGAATGAATGCACCTTCAGGGGGGCGACTCCAAGTCATCAGCGGATATGTGCAAAGATCAGTAGTAACTTAGAACAATGGAGATTGGCAGGAGCAAAGAAATTAGAGGCCCCGTTCGGGGAAATGTTGGGAGAAGATTGATTTCAGTGTTTCCTGCATAAGATGACGGTCGCTTGACCGTCTCTTCTTATTTTCTATTCTTGATCGATCCGATCAACCTTTGTACTCTCCTTCCTGCTAAATCAATGAAGCCAGCAATGCTGGGTCTTTCAAAAAAGAAATGGCTTCCCCCAACCAAGTGGTGCCACTGATAAGAACCTGAGCCTGGCCAGATCGGAGCATGGTTTGGGTCCATTTAATCCAGCCATCAGGAAAACTTCGGTGACGAAAGATTTCAAGCAGGCAGTCCCAAAGAAATGTATCAAAGGCTTTTTGAAAATCCAACTTCAAAACAATCAACGGCAATTTCCTCTTGACAGCTGACTGTACAAGCTCCGAGGCAACGATAACTCTTTCGCAATCGAACGCCCCTTAATAAAGTTGGACAAGATAACATCAATAAGCTCCGCGATCAACTTTTGCAGTCTGTCTGTTAACATCTTTGAGATGATTTTTGTTGTAGATCAAAGAGCTCCACACCATTCTGCACCAAGACTCTGATTTTGTTTAATTAGTGACGCACACAACTGATCATATAGAAAGTTAAGACACTCATCCCAAAAATATCCGGCAAAATCAGAATCTTTGAACTGTTGTCTCATGAAAAATGTTTCTGCCTGCCCACCCAAACTCAAAATAACACAATGCCATCCAATCCAGAACAATGTTTTATAGATGCTAGAAATACAATCATCAACTTTGTATTGCCTGTGTCGTGAATTTTTAACCAGAAGATCGCAGAGTTGACAGAAAAACGGGGCATACTCAAACATCCTTAAAGCGACCAGTGTAGGCGACACACCAGGGAGGATGCTTCTGAGAGTCAATAGCACCTCCACCAGATGTAGGTGTTCGCTGCAGATCTGCAGGTCACACTACACAGATCCTGCACCTTTCTCCTGTGTTGATTACTGTTGAGACAACGTTCTCTGGTAGGATCTAACAATCTTCTTGTTGGCCACAAATTAAGTTTCCTGCTACCTCCTATTCCCATCTATTCTTTCGTTCTCGACATGTTAAACCTTGCACAACTAGCAACATAGACCACTTTTCTTCTTATTATTTTTTTGACGAGTTTTTCTTCTTCTTATGAACTATGTAGAAGTAGAAGTGCCGATTATTTATGAACGAGGGGTGAGGGAGAGGTGCATAAGTGCAACACAAGTGCCTTCACCAACTGAATATTGGTGAAAATCAGTGCTAGTTAACTATCCGGTAGATGATGGTTGACGGATGAATTTAAAGCAGCACAATCTCTTCTTTTATTTACGGATGAAAGCAGCAGAATTGTATTAACTAGACTCTCCTTATTTTTAAGCATTTGAAGTTTCAGTCTTTTTTACGTGTCCAATTGTGTTTCAGTATTTCTTTTTGTTAAGTTTCAGTCAGTTACTTTTGTTAAGTTTCGGTCACTTTCCTGAACTTTCAGTCAGCATTTTATTGTTACTACCTTTGTACAAAAATATATTTTGGTATACGTGTTGCAAGAGGGTTGGCCTACTTGCATGACAGTTGTCGAGACCGCGTCATACACTGTGATATCAAGCCAGAAAACATACTTCTTGATGCTTCACTCCTTCCAAAAATTGCAGACTTTGGGATGGCAAAGCTTTTAGGAAGGGATTATAGCAGAGTATTGACAACAATGAGAGGAACTACAGGATACCTTGCGCCTGAATGGCTTACCGGTGTTCCTATTACACCAAAAGTCAATGTTTTTAGCTACGGGATGGTGTTGTTGGAAATAATATCTGGAAGGAGGAACTCATGTCCGACAGGTCCTAGCGGTGGCAACACTGATGTTTACTTCCCTGTGCATGCCGCACATAAGCTTCTTGAAGGAGACGTCGGGAGTTTGGTAGATCACAAGCTACATGGTATTGCCAATCTAAACAAGCTTGAAATTGCTTGCAAGGTTACATGTTGGTGCCTTCAAGACAATGAGCTTGATCGGCCAACAATGGGACAGGTGGTCCAAATTCTCGAAGGGCTAGTTGAGATCACATTGCCTCCGATACCAAGACTGCTCCAAGCTATGGCTGAACCGCTGAAAGCTCACATTCAACATCCTCCTTTTTTGTTTCAGGAAAACGAGCTGCATTGTGTGTCTAGACATCATAATATATGTCTGTCTTAAGACTGAAGTAGTATTTACTATACAATTGTAATGTTTGTGATTGAAGAAACAGCTGTGTTCTATATAAATTTGTAACTATATATCTTGATGTACCCTCACTGCATCATTATAATCTGGAGCCACATCGAAATAGGTGTCATAGATATTTCAGTTTTTCTCTACTTAACATGGAATTTCTAGCTTTTAAGATCCAACTTGGAAGCTTATCTTAGCGTTGTTTTTTTCTTTTTCAGAAATGATAAATCCCAAAAGTTCGGGATGTGACCATGGCAAATCGAACGTTTGTTATGGCAATTTTAGTTGACGAGGGTCATGGTCAACAAATATAAATTGCCACAAAGATGTTCGATTTGTCATGATCAAATCCTGAACGTTCGGGACTTATTGACGTCCTTCTTCTTTTGAAAGAGCTTAGCCTTGTGTAACACCTAGCAGGGTGCTGCATAATCTACATCCTTACAGGATACTGGAAATGGCCGGCGTAATGATAGCCATGGCGGCATGGCGCGGTCATGAAGGTTAAGCCGTGTAGGCAATGCAACTGCCAAAACAGCGCGGTCATCTTCGACCACGGTATCCCATAAACTCACCAGCATAGGAAGCCGAGCAGGCAGGACGGCGGGAGCCGCAGTTTCAACCGGAGTTGGTGGAGAAGACGGCCATCTCGATCTCCGGTGCCGAAAGCTAGAAATTAAGCGAGGCAAATATCAGATAGAATTCAGTGTCGCACTGTGACGCGAATGGGATCGGACGGGGCTCACCGGTGAGGGAAATCGGCGGTGTGGCGTGGGACTCCATTCCAAGCTCGCCTCAAGAGCTTGAAGGATTGTCCTCAGCCTCTGCTTTTGCGGTCTCCGGGCACGGCAAATCGCCGTGCTCGATCGGTGCACGGCCCGCGCGACAGCGGCGGCCGAGGAGGGCGGCGATAGCGGCGCTGCTTCGCTGCCGCGGAGGTTGTGGATATGTCTGACGAGTGGGACCCGGAGGTTGTGGCTCCTCCTTCACAACTCGGTTCTCACACGGACCTCTTTGCGGTAGGGTAGGCCATGGCGCCGTTGCCGTCGCCCGCCGCGTCGGCGGCCCTCCGCCGCGAGGACCTCCTCCGCGTCGCCTCCCCGCTCCGCTCTCTCCTCGCCACGGCGCCCTACGCGCCCCCGGAGGGCTCCGACACCTCCGTCAAATCCCTCCTCGCCTCACTCCTCCCGTCCCCCTCTGAACCCCCGACGGGCGGGGCCGGCAAGGAGGCCGTGGACCTCCTCCTCTTCTGCGCCACCGCCCGCGCGGCCTCCGCGGAGGCCCCCGCGCTGCACTGGGTCCCGGAGGGGCTCTCCAAGGCGGCCGCCGCAGCCATGGAGGAGATGGCGGCGATGGGCGGGTGGGCCGGCATCGGCGAGATGTTGGTGGCCATGATGCCGGAGGCAGTGCTGCCGCTGAAGGCCGTGCTGAAGGACACGAGCGTGGACGCCAATGATGCCATGATGATGGTTGGCGCCGTGAAGCCGCCCAAGGAGCACGCCTTTGTCGCTGCGCACCAGTTCCGTTGGCTGTTGTCTCAGGTTTGTGTTCGAATGCTAGTTACGCAAGAAACATTCTCTTTGCAATCAGTAAATTCTAGGACCATCCATGGCTAGATTGTAGTAAGGAGTAGTTTATTTAGGAAAACTTGACACCTGCTTGAATCAAAATGTTCAGATTACTGTGAGAAACAGAAAATGTGTTGCAGTAACTAACTTTGAAGTATTTCAGCATTAAAGGTGTTTACTGAAGTTGCTTCATCGAATGTTTCAGGTTAATTACCCCAAGCTTGGCGATCTGTGCTGGTTAGTCATTCCATGTGCTTTGACGGCATTGGATCATTGGTCACCGGATGTTAAGGTATGGTGATGTCCTTTTTTGGTTTCTCTATTGAGGATAACTCCAGTATCTGCTGAATAGCAGTGCAACTTTTTCTTTAACCGCATTCAGCTTGACCAGTAGTGCTTATTTCATTTTCCCCTAAATTGCTGTTGGTGGGCATTTTGAGTGAGAATGATCCATATGATTGACAGGAATAAGGAATGATTAGCTTCATGCACATAGCAAAGAATGTGAAAGTAACAGAATTAAGTTTGTATGAAGATGCAATACTGGATGCTTGTTGCCATAACATTCCTGCAGATGATGAGTTATATGGTATCGTGTTATTGAGGTATCAGTGCTGCTCTTGACTTGCACTCAGAGAAGTAATCCACATAGCCCTTGGTACACTCTTTTCCTACTTGTAAATTCTCCGTTTTATTCCTGTTGTAAATTCTCGGATTTTACATTGGAGTATGGGTATTTTGAAATGTATAAGATATTTATTATATAAATGTACTACTCATCTGCCACTTTGAGAACTGTGGTATAGCCTTTTTCTTTTGCACCAAAATGCAATTGAGGTCCTGGTACTATATCTTGATGGCCCCTGGAGATCCATATTTACAAATGGAATGGCGATGGCTCTCGCGTGCGCTGGCTCTGGCGACGCCCTAGTCGCCTCGGCGGCGCCGCCGCCGCCGCCCTCGCCCCTGGCCTCGCCCGCGGCCGGCCCGCCGGCGCCCCCCTCGCCCGATTCCCCGCCGTCTCCTTTGGCTGTTCCTCCGCGCGAGTCCTGGGCGGACCTCGCCGAAGCTGCCAATGTGGCCGCGGGCCGCCCCATCGCCTGCCGCAACCGCATCCCGCCTCGCGCTCCGGTCCGGCCGCCTCCATCCGTCCCTGCCAGCGGCCTGACTCCCAGGGGTGGGAGTTCGGCCTCCCGCGGGACCGATTGGCGCCACCGGCGGCCGTCTCCTGGGTCGAAAGGGGACGCCTTGGGGTCTCGGGCCCCTCCCCGGCGGCGTCGTGCTGGCGGCTGGGGCGTCGCCGGCCGCGCCGACCGCGGTGCTGCGCTCGACTCCTGGCGGTCCCCCGCGTTGGCGGCATCCGCCTCTGCTCCGGCCGGCCAGTCGCCGGCGGCGGTGCTCGCGCTCTCGAGCATCCTTGTCCGGAGAGCCCCCTTTCGCCCGTTCATTTCCTCCTTCGGGGCTGCTCCCTCCCTGTCTCCGACCGGCCGGCGTGTCGTGCCCTAGCCGCGTCGCCCCCGTCCTGCCCCGGTGGCGACCTCCGCGGCGGTGCCTGGGGAAACCCTCGTGCCCCGGTTGGTTGCCTCGGGCCGGTCGTTTTGGGCTGCGCTGCTGCTGGGCCTCCCTGGGGCCCAACCGGGCCTTCCCCCGGGCTGTCGGCTGCTGGACCCCCAGGTGGGATGCGGGCCGCCGACCGCTGCGTGGGCCGGCCGTCCAGCCCGGCCGCGCGTGGTGTGGCCCAGCAGCGCCCCTCGGCGCGGTCTGGCCCGTCCCGGCGCTCGATTTGGCCCCATGTAGGGTTTCCCCGTGCCTCGCCCCTCGCTCCCCATCCCGCCGCCACGCAGGCCGCCTCCCTTGTCCCCTCCGGCCGCCGCACCCCCTCGCCCCCCCTCCCCCGCCGGCCATGCCCCGGGACTGGGGCGATGCCGAGCCCCGCCCGAAGCGGCGTGTGGATGACCGCCGGGATCCTCCGCGCTCCTCCCCCGACGGCCTCCGGCGGGAGGCTGACCTTCGGAGCCAGCTCACCTCCCGCCCGGCTCGCCGTTCCCCTGCTCGCGACCCCCGCCGCTCCCCTCCCTGCCAATCACGCCGCTCCCCGGCGCGGGATGACCGCCGCTCACACTCGCCAGCCCGCCGGGATCCGCCTCGGGAGGACTCTCGGGACCGGGCCAACTTGCCTGCCCGAGGCCGGTCACCGACCCGGCGCTAGCCGGCCCGTGACGGTCGTGGCTCCCGCCGGCCTTCCCCTCCGCGCCAGGCTCCTCCCGCCTCCGGGTCCACCGCCCCTGAGAACCGGCATTACCAGCCCCCGTGCGCCCAAGCCGCTTTTCCGCCATCTAACGGTGGCAACGGGAACCGTGGGCGCCCGGGCACTAAGAAGAAGGGGCCGCCTCGCCCTCCACCTGCCGCCTCCTCCGCCGCCGTGGTGACCCCGGCCTCGGGTGCCGTCGCCGCCCCCGAGGGTCCGCCGTGCTTCAACTGCGGCCTGCCCGGCCACTTCCAGGTGGCTTGCCCCAACCCACCGACCTGCTACCTCTGCAAGGAAGCCGGGCACCCTGCGGTTCTCTGTCCGGAGCGCCCGGTCACGGAGGAGATCATGATGTACGGCCACGGCATCGAGGACATGGGCTTCTTCCACATTGAGGTGCCGGAGCTCCCGCCTCCCTCCCCCTCGCTCCTGGCCCTTGTGACGGTCGTGGGGGAGGGCGTCGCCACTCCGGAGCTGATCGAGGCCGAGCTCAACCACCTCTGCCGATGCAAGTGGGATTGGCAGGTGACCTTCACCGCGCCCAACGCCTTCTCGGTGATCTTCCCCGACGACCTGAGCATGGGCCTCTGCACCCGTAGCGACAGCATCACCTTGGCCCTCAACGGGATTGTGGTGAACATTTCCGAGCCGAGGTGGGATCCCAAGGCTGTGGCGGTCCTCGACACTGCTTGGCTCCTCATCGCCGGCCTCCTAGACGTGGCCCGGTCTGAGCGGGTCATTCGCAGTATGTCCAAGATCCTGGGCAAGGTGGTGGTGGTCGACGAGCTCTCTCTGCGCAAGGAGGAGGTCCGGGTCAAGGTGAAATGCCTGGACGCCTCCAAGCTCCACACCACGCTTCGGGTCTTCTTCAACGACGACGGATACGACCTCACCATCTGCCCCGAACCGCCGAACCACATCGGCCGCCCCCGCCTCTTCGCCAACAGCCTCCAGGGGGGCGGGCCCGCGGATGCCGATGGCTCCCACCACCGGCGCCCCCGCCACTCCTGCTTCGATGACCACGAGGAGGACGACGACATCTCTGAGCGCTCCCGCTCCCCGTCTCGTGAGCCCGCCAACCCCCCCTCGGGTCGCGGCGGCTCTGGGCAGGGCCACACCCGAGTGTCTGCCGCTGACCTCGCGGTGGCTCTTCAGCTGGCCGCACCCCCAGTGGCGCCCTCTCCCCCTGCCTCGGAGTCGGCCAGTGACATCTCGAGTGTTGGTCTGCTCGTCGTGCCCCCCTCGTCGCCCCATTCTCCGTCCGCCAACTCCGCTCGCCGCTCCTCTCCATCGGATCCGGAACCACCGTCCCCCCCGGCCCCGACCCCTCCGGTCCTCACGGGTGGTGACAGTGGGACCCCTCCCCTCGGAGAGCCCTCTCCGGTGCTCCCGCCTGTGGGGGATGCGTCTGGTGACACCCTGCTGCTCGTCGCCCCGCTTCCCCCGCTGGTGGCCCCCGACGCCCACCCCACTTCCCCTGCCTCCCCGGCTTCGGCGGTGGCCGTGGTCATCACCACTCCGGTCTCCGCGATCCCTCCCCAGACGGTGGCGTACACCAGGCGGCCCCGCTCCTCCTCGACGCCGGTGACGGCGTCTCGCCGCAGCACCCGCCTCGATGCGGCCCGCCCGGCCAATGCCTCGGTTCCGTCCATCGCCGAGCGTGCTGAGATCCGAGCGGCTGCCCGGAACCTCGAGTCAGGTGTGGATTCCGCCCTCCCCAGTTCTTCCTGTTGTTCCTTTTCCGCGCTTGAGGCCGTTCCTCTTGGACACCTTGCCAAGATGGCCACTGACTCGACCATCGTTTTCAGGGGGGAAGTGGGTCCCCCCTTAGAGCAGATCGCGGCCAATAGGGCTCGCGAGATCCTGGATGGTAAGCTGGCTGAGACTCGGGCTCGCCTGCGTAGGACCCCTGAGGACCAGACTGCCCGTACCGCTGTTCAGGCCCCTCCGGTGGTCGACGGGGCTATTCGTGGGCGCACTCGGTCCCGCACTGCTGCTCTCCGCGCCCAAAGCGCATCTCGTGTCCTGGGGTCAAGCAGCCCCCCGATGGGGGCTTAGATGCAGGCCCTTTTTTGGAACATCCGCGGCTTCGGTCATGATGGCCGACGCCGCCAACTAGTCGAATACATGCGTGACGAACACATTGACATCATTGCGATCCAGGAAACCTTGCGTACTGAGTTCTCCCTCCAGGAGCTTGACTGCCTCAGCTCTCACCTCTTCGCCTGGCATTGGCTCCCTTCTAGTGGGACCACGGGCCACTCCGGTGGCATCCTTTTAGGGGTTAAGGATGCCACCTTCGAGGTGGGCGGCATGGACCGGGGCGAATTCTTCGTTAGCATGGAGATTCTTGAGCGAGCTCTGAACTTCAAATGGGAGGTCGTGGTTGTCTATGGTCCGGCGGATCACCACCGTTCCCCGACCTTCCTTGTGGAGCTCCACCAAAAGATCTCTGCCTCCCTCCTCCCAGTAGTTGTGGGCGGAGATTTTAACCTCATCCGTTCTCCGGACGAGAAGAATAATGATAGGATTAACCTCCCCCGGATGCAGTTGTTCAACGACTAGATCGCGGAGCTCGGCCTCCGGGAGATCGAGCGGACGGGGGCGCGATTCACCTGGACTAACCGCCAGGCCGACCCGACGCGATCCGTCTTGGATCGTGTCCTAGTTTCCCCGGAGTGGGAATTGAGGTGCCCCCTGACCTTGCTCCGGGCGATTACCCGGATTGGGTCTGACCACGTCCCTCTCCTCCTATCCTCTGCGGACGAGCGCCCCCCCTCCCGCCGCGGTTTAGGTTTGAGTCCTTTTGGCTCAACCAGGCCGGCTTTCGGGATGCGGTCTCTGCTCGTTGGACTCTTGCTCGCGCCTCTCCCCATCGCTCCATGTCCGCCGTTGACTCGTGGCACTTCTGCGCCAAGCTTGCCCGCCAATTCATGAAGGGCTGGGGCGCTAATCTTGGCCGTGACCTCCGCGAGCGTAAAAGATCTCTCTTGTTGACTATTCAGGCTCTGGACGCCCGGGCCGACTCCTCTGGGCTCTCCCCAGATGAGTGGATGCTGAGATATGATCTTGAGGATCAACTCTCCTCCATCTACACAGATGAGGAGGCATACTGGAGGTTGCGTGGTACCCAAAGATGGGTGCTCCGCGGCGATGCGACCACTGCATATTTCCAGGCGGTTGCGAATGGCCGACGCCGGAGAAATTCCATCCACTGCTTGTGGGAGGATGATGCCCCCCTTGTCCGCCCCGCGGCCATTCGGGCTCATGTAGACGGCTTCTACAAAGCCCTCTTTATCCCCACCCCTCGGGGTGGGGCTAGTCTCGCCCCCGACACTTGGACGGGGGTGGAGTTGGTTTCCGACGAGGCTAACACGGCCCTTGTTGCCCCCTTCGCCGAAGAAGAGGTACTCGCGGCCATTAAAGGAATGAACCCCTCCTCGGCCCCGGGTCCGGATGGCTTGCCCGTTACGTTCTGGCAGACAGTCAAACCTGAGGTCATGGCCCTCTTCGAGGAGTTCTATTCGGGCTCTATGGACCTTGGACGCCTCAATTATGGGATCATTACCCTCATCCCAAAGGTTCCGGGCGCCTCTGATATTCGCCAGTTCCGTCCCATCACCGTGATTAACGTGATATTCCGAATCCTGGCCAAAGGGTACGCCAATAGGGTGACCCTGCTTGCTAACTCGATCACTCACCCGAACCAATCGGCCTTCATCCAAGGCCGGTTTATTTTAGATGGCGTGTTGGTCTTCCATCAAGTCCTTCACGAAGTTCGGGTGAAACAACATCGCGCTGTCTTCCTGAAGCTGGACTTTCATAAAGCTTATGACACTGTGCACTGGCCTTTCCTTCGGGAAGTGCTGCTGCATAAGGGCTTTGACGACCGCTGGGTGACTCGCGTGATGCAATTAGTCTCCTGTGGGCGGACTGCGGTGAACATCAACGGCGAGATTGGGCCATACTTCCCCACTCTATGTGGGGTGCGTCAGGGGGACCCGTTCTCGCCGTTCCTGTTCAACATGGTGGTCGATGCTCTGGCCGCCATCCTGGACAAAGCCAAGGGTGCCGGCCATATTCACGGCATTGTCCCCCACCTAGTCGGAGGGGGAGGAGTCTCCCTCCTTCAATACGTGGATGACACCATAATAATGGTTGAAGGTTCTACTCAGGACGTGGCTAACCTGAAGTTCCTCCTCCTGTGCTTCCAGCAGATGTCGGGCCTAACGATCAACTTCGATAAGAGCGAAGTGATGGTTCTTGGTTACCCTCCGGTGGAAGCTCAGGCTATCGCTGACCGACTTAACTATCGGCTGGGTTCTTTCCCCACGACCTACCTGGGGATCCCCATTAGTGATTCGCGCCTCACCGTGGCGGACCTCCGCCCCACGGTGACCCGTATGCAACATCGCGTCGAGCCTTGGAAAGGGCGCTGGCTATCGAAGGCTGCGCGTGTGATTCTCATCAACTCCTCTCTCGCCAGCCTTCTTTGGTACCTCATGAGCTTTTATAGCCTCCATGAAACGCTGCACATGGAAATTGCCAAGTACCAATCCAGGTTCTACTGGGCTGGCGAGGATGACAGACAGAAGTACCATATGGTCAGTTGGCCGGACATATGTAAACCCAAGGACCAGGGGGGTCTGGGGATTTTGTCCTCCCGGCGCATGAACATCGCCCTCCTGACCCGGTGACTATGGCGTATTGCTAATGGTGACAGAGGGCTTTGGCTCACCATCATCCGGAACAAGTACCTCCGTGGACAGCCTCTGGCTTTCTGTCAGCGTTCGGGCGGATCCCAGTTTTGGCAGGCCGTCATTCAGCTGCTCCCTGTGCTTCGCATTGGCACGTCCATCTCGGTTGGGTCTGGGTCCGCGACCCTGTTCTGGTTTGATCGGTGGATCGGCGACACCCCTCTGGCCGCCCGCTTTCCCGAGCTCTTCGCCATTGCTGTTGACCTGCGGGTCTCTGTTGAGACGGCCCTTATTGACTTAGGGCGCTTCGCGTTTCGCCGCCCTTTTGGCCCGCCCGAAGTGGCCGCCTGGGATGCCCTCCTCGAGGACATTGCCCTTCTCCCGATGAACGTCACCGACACCCCGGACGCCATCTCTTGGCGCCTAGAATCTTCCGGACGCTTCTCTACTAAGTCCCTATACGCGGCCATCGCGCCTTCGCCCGCCCCCGAGCCCTTCAGTTTGGTCTGGGATATCCGCCTGCCACTGAAGATTAGGATCTTCCTTTGGCGATGGATCCGTGGACGCCTCCCCTCCGGAGTTGAAGTCCTCAAGCGTAACGGACCTGGAGATGGGCTTTGCCCCCTGTGCGGCACGGTGGAGGACGCTAACCACATCTTCTTCGCGTGCTCCACGGCCCAGTTTCTTTGGTCCAGTTTCCGCGAGACGGTTGGTGGACAGTGGTGCAATTCCAATTTCCCCGACCTTCTCGCAGAGATCCATGCCTCCCCCCTCGCTACCGACATATCCGTTGGCTCTGCGTAGGGGTCCTCGCCTGGACGCTGTGGACTGTCCGCAATAAGCTTGTCATCCAAAAGGTCACTCTCAGACATGCTACTGACTCCATTTTAAAAATGTGTGGGTACCTGCAGCTTTGGCGGCCGCTTAGCCGCCCTCAGGATCGGGACGTCATCAACACCCTCCTCGCCGACCTTCGATCGCTCGCCTGGCGCCACCGCTTCCGCCCCCCCCCCCCCCCCCCGAGCCCGACTAGATGTGCAGTCGTTTATTTCTGTTCTAGGGCTTGTTGAGCTGTGCCCTCAGCATTAACCCTTATGGATCGGTGTGTGTGTGTGTGTGTGTGTTTGAACCTCTGTGGATTGTTGGCTTGGGCATGTGCTTTATAATATAAAGCGGGGCGAAAGCCTTTTTCGGCAAATGGAATGGCTTAAAACTGAAAATCTGCCTTTAAGTTAGTGAGATAAAAGACTATTACATCATCTTCTCCTTCTGTAGTCAATAGTCACCATTGTTTTTAAGGCGTCCTGCCTTGGGCGCTTAGGCATCAAGGCGCCCTGGCAGCTCCTTGCAATTATGCACGCTTTAGCTAGGTGCTTAGGTGTTAGGGCAGTGGGTGCTCGCATTAGGTCGCCTTGCCGCCTTAACAACATTGATAGCACTGTTTAGAAAAGCAACGTAGATGGAATTTGTTCTACTTATATTGAAGTACATCATAATCGTGGGGGAATCTGAGATTAACAGTTATAGTCATTGGCTGAAGAGTGGAAAGCTAGGACAAAGACACTGACTTAAAGTTACTCAGCTGTCTACTAATATGAGTTTTATATAGGTACCATCAGTCTGGTTCATCTCTACTTTAAACCTCAACTACATATCTTGTCCTTTTCCTTCAACTTCAGTTTTCCATTGGTTCCAGGTACGACCGCGTACTTTCTGAGATGTTGGGACACCTGGAACGGCAACCACTAAACAAAGAACGTCGTGTTGCATGGCTTACCCTTATCGGGCCAGTTTTGGATGCTATGGGCCTCTTCCTGTTGGCACATTTTCGTCTCCTGTTCTCTCTATTTTTCCAATGGATGCATGCTGATGATGATAGAACAGTTCTTCTGGTAAGAAGGTTGTCCTGATTATGGACAATGTGATTATCTATGTATTAATCACATTTCTTTAATATTCCAGCCATATATCATTTGCAGGTGTTAGAGCGAATTCATATAGTTATTAAGCTCACCTGGATCAGGAAGTCGCCCTACACTTCAAGGTACTAGAGAATATGATACTCCCTCTGTAACTAGGTCGTGCAGTACTTCTTAGGATTGTTGTCATCTTTTGTTTTATCTACTTGGCACTTGCTGAATCTGGAAATTTCCAACTCACTTTTTTTTTTTTTGTATTTAGACTGGTGGATGAGCTTGTTCTTTTGTATAAGGAGTCGGCCATGAGAAAGAGCCATGAGATCATGCGAAATCACATAATGGATATACTCATGCTACTCCAGAAGTAAGATTATCCTTCACTAGTGATTTTAGTTTTTACATCACACTCCTATTAAATGGCAGCTGTACATCTCTGGGAGTAAATTAGGTTCGGAAATTAGAATAGTACACTGGTTCAGAATGAGTCCTTATCTTGCACCTCGTTGGCTGCCATTCTACTGTCTTGGTGGGCAGTTAAATTGGTTATTCTTCAGTGTATCATGCTTATGACTTTTATGAATTGGTGCTCAAGATAACCTTCTATTATTTCATCCAACCAAGTTAGGTTACGTCTGAAGATAATTTATCTAATCAAACAATGGGGGCCTGGCGCAGTGGTGATATACCCCCCACTTGTGCCAAGAGGTCCTGGGTTTAACCTGGCCTCTCTGAATTGCACTGTGCAGGGGTAAGGTCTGCCTCGTATAATCCTTCCCCAAACCCACACCCCACCTGGTGTGGGAGCTTCTTCTAGCACTGTGTCTGTACAACCAATGGACTAGTTGGAACAAGATTAATCGTTGGAACAATACTTCTGGCCAGGGTAAAAATATTTAATGTTAACCTTAGTATTATGATACTGGAGTGGTGATGGGAGTAAAGTATTCTGATCTTTAGAGTGCACTCAAACCAGGTCAGTTTCTGTCCCGGGAGATACTGGTTATCTTCTGTTGGTTTCTGCCACTTGGATTCAGGTGCAAATTGTTGTTGTCTTAGTATGTACTTATACATATCCAGCCAGAACTCCTACTTAAATATTTTGTACTTTTCCGCATTTCATCATTTTTTCCTCTGAGATCTGTCATTTGGTCTTCTCATGGTAAGATGTACCCTTGTAGATGCAAGGGACAGCAGTTTGAGGAAGCTTGGAAGAAGCATGAAGCTGACCCAGATTTAACATTGCTGCTATCCCGTTTCAAACAACTTTGCACCGGAGATCATTCGCCAGAATTCTGAGCTCAACTGGTATTCTCAATGTACATAGTTGTTTAGCATAGATCAAATCAAGGCTGTTAAATCTTAGCTCTTAGTGTTTGGATTTGTGTGCATTTATTTGCTGGTGGGTTTTTTCCTGTAAGATTTGCCCTCTGTACTCTCAAGGATCAAAGCTCGCTGGAGGCTTGAGTCCTGATGAAAGTGTGATAGCACTAGCTAGATACATGAACTGAGGCAACATACCAGGGGCAGGCTACTCTTATGCTGTAACTTTGCAAGTTCTTTAGAGAAATGTAGGTTTGTAACTTTGTACCAGATCAACACGTAAAATCCTCTCAATTTACTTGAGAGAAGTAACTTTGTTTGTTAACTGTATACCCTGCTCAACATGCTAAAACTGCATCTTTACTTTTACTTTAGGTCGGAGTAGTTTAATCTGGATACATAGTGCAGAGTGCATATATAGCATAGCCATGGAAGAACTCATCGAAGGCTCAAAATGTTGCGGTGAGGCTTCCATCGTCTAGTCTAGGGGAGAATCAAACAGTTTATCATGTCTGTCCATTTTTCTCCTCCGGGAAGCTGAGTATCTGTGGCTGCAGGTACCTCCCGTGGTAGATGAGCCTGGACATGGCCTTGTACGCCGCCTGGGTCATGTGGATGCCGTCCCAGCTCACGTACGCCGACGGGTCCGCACACACCGCCGTCCCCTCCACGCCGCACATCAGCCTCAAGTCATAGTTGTACCTGCCGCCGGCGCCGCAGCAGGCCTTGTGCGTGCTATTCTCGTCGAAGCCGAGCGCCGGGGCGCCCTTGAGGAGGCTGAGGAAGGAGTTGAAGTAGTCGGCGTAGGCGATGGCCGCGTCCGGGTATGACGCCTGGAGACCGGCGACGGCCCGCTGGAGCTGCGCGTTGTGCTTGGCGGCGAAGAGGTTGAGGTCTTTGAGGCAGGCCGTGGAGTCGTATGCCGACGGCTCTGGCGCAGCCATGGCAGTGAGGTAGCTCGGGAGGCAGCCGATGGGGAAGTTGCCCGGGACGATGACTCTGCTCGCGCCCATGTCAAGCACTTCCTGTGTGTGATGAGAGAGGCAACTCGGCAGAATTAGTTCCCAATCTTTTGGATGTACGTGTAAGAGAAGATGTTTGAAGATAGTACCTTGGTGGCGTTGATGATGGTCTGAACCACAGCTGGGATCATTTTCTCCACCTCACTGACAGACTTGTTTGCGTAGAAGGCGAAGTTGTAGTCGTTTCCTCCGATCTCCCCGACCAAAACCAGAGAAGATTGGAGCCTCTTGCGAATTTCTGCACACAGAAATTTTACATAGAGAATTAGTATGCCTGACTGCGAAAACAGTCTGCGTTGAGATAATGTGGGAAGAAAATTTATGAATTGCCTGCATCAGTAGCGAAGGTGGACTTCATGAAGTCCTTGAACCACCGGAGCTGTAGCTTGAGGGAGTTGGAGGTGAAGGGCATGGAGAAGGTGCGGTTGAACAGGTCGGCAGGGTCCATGGCGGTGGCTCCGGCGACGGCGAAGTTCACGCCGTGGTCGAAGCTCATGTTCTTGGCCAGGTAAGGGTTGAGGAACGGGTGGCCCATGTCCTGAGCTGCATTGCACATGAACCAGAGTGTCACGTACGTTCACTACGTGCAGTACTACTCCTGCCGTTCACTCTGAAGCAGAGTATGCATGCACTGCTAGTTGGGACGAACGTGCGTACCGAGGAAGTCGATCATGAGGAGGCCGTCGGAGCATCGGCCGGTGGGGCGGCCGAAGGTGACGCCGTAGGGGAGGTGCTTGATGGTCTCGAACGCGCCGGGCGGCGCCTCCTTGGCCAGGTTCCCCGTGTCCGTGATGGAGTCGCCGAGGCTGTAGATCGCCGCCACGGCGCCGTCGTCGCCGCCTTGCGCGTGGCAGCAGCACACAAACAAAGCAGCGACGAGGAGGAGGAAAGCCGCGTAGGAAGCCATGCAGAAACGGTTGTAAATGATGAGTGCGTGCGTATCTCGACAGGACTCGGAGCTAGCTAGCTACTGAATGGTCGATGAGTTCCTGCTTTGCCACGGCCTCCTTTTATACCCGGCCGGGCGTTCTAGAGAAAGGCGTGGATTGACGGAGGAGCGGTGGTTTTCGTCGCCGGGGCGGCGATGCGTGCGCGTGTGGGTGTGGCAAAGAACAGCGGAAAAACATTCTTTCTTTTTGACAGGATTAAAGGAAGACATTCTTTCTTTTTCGAGTGCCATGCCGCGCGATTCTGTGTGTCCGTCGCTTTGCTGCTGACAAGGATGTCAAGTAGGGTCGGATCCGGTCCGAGATCGTGGGGCTCGCCATCGGCTCTGCTTTGGACTGGAGTCATCGTGACCACAGATACAAAGAAAGGCATCATATCAGCAAGGAAAAGAAGAAAAGGCAACAGCCTCATATGGATACAGATCACATGTACAATGGTGACATATGGATACATGTGCATCATAATAAAAAGTAGTTTGAAGCATCTATATCGATTTTTTCTCCCCAATGTATGCTGCTATTAGTGGGGCCTCATCAAAGAATAGAAAATAAAGACTCCCACCACACGTGCATCTCTACTCACCATTTTAACATTTTCAGCTTTACGCACCAGACCACACTTTTTCTTTCCAAACACCCGCCTCCTGCAAAGGATCCCGCTGCTCCATCTGAACCTACTTTTCCTGACATCCGATCCTATGTGGCCTACGGGGCATCACCCTGGGGCTATGCATTGGTCATGCCCTGAAAACCCAAGCTGTCGGAGCTGCGTCCCCCCACCTCCTTCTCCCCTACCCCGCCGCCGCCGCCGTCGATGACGTCCGGGTAGTTGGGGTTTGGCTGGTCCGAGCGGTGCTTGCGGACGATGAGTACCTTCTCCCGGCATGTGCGGTGGGCCTCAGTGGTTATCGTGATACTGCTACATGGTCGGCTAGCCCAGCATCCACGACAACGAGTATGACATTGTGCGCGCTTGCTCGGCAAGGCCGTCGGTAGTATCAAGGTCGTCCCTCCCCCCCCCCTTCCCGGTCCACCAAGACTAGATGGGGATGCAGGCATGGACGCCTCCTACGGTGGAGATGTCGAGCCAGGCTCCCGGATGATGTTGGAATAGGAGTGAACGGATGCGCCTTTCATTTCTTCTACCATGGTTGGGAGGTTGTGTTGAAGATTGGCGGATTCTCGGACGTGGATGCCGGTCCACATGGGTGGTTCTCCAGCGGGCTGCATCGTCGTGGTGGCGGCTATCAATCTTGGTAGTGTGGGCAGCAAGAGGTGTGCGGAGGGTGGCTTGGGTGGTCGTTTTGTCTTGCAGTGACGACACCCTGATCCAGACCTAGGGAGCTGGTCTCGTCGCGCTTGTCCTAAAGATACATGCTATAATCTATGTCAATATAATAGCGCATACACGTAGAGGGAGTCAACGGCATGTACCGATGTCTGGGTGGCCGATGTATGATATTGTGTGGAGGAGCCCTAGGCGATATATAGCCGCTGAATAGTGAACCTTCTAAACAAATCTCGATGTTGTGGCACGTGCGATTGCTTGATCTCGATAGATCGACGCCGGCCTCAGATTATCGAAAAAGGCTTTTGCCTCGCTTTATATATAAAGCAAAGATCAACCACAACCCACATACAAACGCACCCCACGACAACACACGCACACACACCCAAGGTGGGATACATAGGTGCTGAGCGCAGCAACACCACTCCTAACACTACAAGAGCAATCGAGGACCTCCATCGTGAACACGCCACGGCGAAGAGATGAAGCCGCATATGACGAACCGTGAGCTCCAAGGCGGCGCCTCCAAGAAGGTTACGACCCCAACGCGCCGCCACTGCCCGACCCGGGGGTCAGAGTTTCTCCTAGAGCGACACAATGACCGGTGAGAGCCGCGACGACGCCTTCAAGAAGGAAGCGATTACGCCGCCGCCGGTTCGTCCGAAGATAGAACAGGTTTTCACCCCAGCAAACACTCACCGCCACCGAACGCCACACCCCTGCCACCATGCCGCCCACACGGCCATGGTCACCGGGCAGCACCAAGCCACGACCTCTGTCCATGAGCACCGCACTACCACCACCAGGGCCGCCGCCCCGACATCCAAGACCTTGACACCACCTCACCCGAGACCCGTCGCTACCCCAACCAAAGAGATGAGTGGAAAGGCCACTTCTTTTCACACCCCTGGGCGGCCCCCACGCCGAGACCCAAAGGGCCGGCCAAAAATGGCCTTCATTTGCACCGGGTGCGAGACGAGCTCGGTCCTGCTGCCGGGCGCGAGACGGGCTCGGTCCTGCTGCCGGGCACGAGACGGACACAGTCCTGCTGCCGGGCGCGAGATGAGCAATGGACCGCAACTGGGAGCAGTCCCGCCCTATGACGAGGGTAGAGCCCGGACGACGAGGGGAGGAATCGAAGGTCGAGACAGGCCGCTCACTGACGGCCGACGCCGGAGGGGACCAGCCGCGACCGTGAAATGATCCAGACCACCACCATGAGCTACCACCACGCCGTGGCAGCCACATCCATGCCGAGACCCCGAGGAGCAGCCCCGAGCCACCTTGCAACAGCTACGACACGCCGCCAAAGACGCAGCCCGCCTCCCCCCCCCCCCCCCCCCCCCCCCCCCCCCCCCCCGGCCATGGACGCCCGACGCCCCTCCACCCCGGAAGGAGCAGCCTGACCGCCGGCCGCCCTGCCACCACCTTAGCCAGGTCGCCGCCGCCACCCACACGTCCACCGCCGCCACCAACCGGAGCCGACAGAAGATATGAAATTCGCTATCCGGCCTCAGATTATTCGGACGTGAATGAGCCGCATGTATTACTGATGTGGAATATACAAGGATCGAGGTACAGAACTTACTAGGATGCGCACGAACGCACGACGGAGCAAAGTGGAGGATATCGGCGTGCCACTTTTTCTTCTTGCACGCCGACTTTGCGCCGATACGGCGGTGGGCGGTGGTGAGTGGAGGATGATAGATCTGCTCGCCGCCGCGCGATCGTAGGGCCGGGCGAAAGCTTGTGACGATTGGAGCGACGGAATCCTGGCATGCACTCGCGTAGTCGATGGAACCTGACAAGCACCCGTGTCCATGGCATGGCTTGGTCGGCGAATAATTGGCGGTGCGCGTGTGACGATGGCCACTGTAAAAGTGGATCTCCTGTACGTAGCGTGCGTGCGCTGGTATGTACAGGGGATCGAACGGCAGACTCCGCCGGCCCGTGCTCCAGGTTTCGGAAGAGGGCGAGAGCGAGTGGCCGGAAAGAAGAGAAAACGGAGCGCATGTCCTGGGGAAGAGACACCCAGTGGGCGACGTACATGTCCATGTTGGCGTATCACGAATCATAAGCCATGAAAGCATTTCCGATGTGATGTGTGGTGTCCTTTGCCCGGTGCTCGAGGTTACAGTGCAGTTTGTGGATGTGGAGTACGTTCTCCGGTCCCCGTGGCACCAGGTCGTTCACGGTGGAGCGGGTCTTTGTGTTTTTTCTTATTTCAGAAAATTAAACACACCAGATTTTGTGATGGTAGAAATACAAGGTTTAGAATGGTAATATGACCGACACTATGCTCCCTGCGGTTTGAAATGTGTTCTTTCTTTCTCCATGTCACACGGTTCATTGATCGCCAACACCATTTCAGCCACAATCATCATGAACATCGAACAACGACGGTCCTCTTTGGCTCTTTGCTGCCTTTCTGTTATTGAAGTTGATGTGTTTTTTTTATAAATGGTGCTTTTATTGACTTAAAATGTAGCAATAAATGCATACAAATTATATGAGCAACATGTCTCTTCAACTGCATACACGCTAACCAAAAAAAACTGCATACACGCCGCATTGAGCAGCGGTTGACACTATACCTGGCCATGGACCGGGCTTCGGCCAGGCCTAAAAAAGTCCATGGCAGAAATCTAAGGCCCAGGCCCTATCATCGGGTCTACTTTTCAAGCCCAAGCCCGACCCATATGGTAAAAAGCCCTGAAAAGCCCTTAGGGCTTAGGGCTGTGGGCCGGGCCTCTTTTTTAAAATGCCAATATGCCAAGCCCAAGCCCGTCCAGGCCTTGCTGGTGGGCTCAAAACTCAGGCCCAAGTCCGGCCCACGGGCAAGCCCATCAGGCCTAGGCCCTGGATTTTAGGGCCGGGCCTGGGTGCGCCGACAGGGCCGGGTCAGAGATGGCCAGGACTAGTTGACACTTTGTTTGATGTAGTGTAGACCATGTATGAAGCGAGTGCGTACAGCGAAGAATAACCAGCAAAGGACAAAAATGTATTCATAAAATCAAATCATCTCTACATAGTCAAATTGAGGATAACAAGACATACACTCCCATTTTTATTAGCGTTTTGAACTTATCTGAAATACCGCCTAACCAATAACCAAAAATATTGACAACACTTGTACGTGGATGGATACAAATTATATGCTACATGAATGGCCATGCAGAACGCGCAAACTTGCTATGAAAAAAAAAGTTTGGTGGTCTCATAGTCAGTACAAAGCCACACTTATTGCTTTCGCCAATTGTAAATGCGGGAGGTTGTCTTTGATTAGCATAACTCCCCTCTGAAGATATCACTTGAAGATTTTAACTTTTTAGTGGAATCCTTGACTTTTATATTTTCTTATTATTATCCACTGGAACCTCCGAATGCATGCGATACATAGAGTCGATTGTTACCCAGATATAGTGAAATCCCAATGAAACTCATCTCGCCTATATGTGTCAGGTTAATCGACTCCAATCGAGATAGAAGATTCTGCCATGAAATAAGACAGAGGCTAATCAAATCTGACCTGAAAGAAATATCTGGTGGGGATTAACTGAGCGCCTACACAATACTACCATTCTTATCACGAACAATGTGGTACAAAGCAGGATATTGTTCTCGAAGACTGGTCTTAACAAGCCACTAGTCCATCCCAAAATTGTGAGTCAACAGGTTTGTAATAGGCGTGGGACACAACTTTTTGGCCAAGATACTTATTGCGCAACAGGTTTTGCCATACATCATCCTTAGTAAGTAGTCTAAATACCCATTTACTAAGTAAGGCAATATTCTCAACTATTATTCAACATTTTTCAAATACGTTTTCAACATTTTTTGAATTCTTGTTCAACATTTTCAAATACTTATTCAATATTTTTTAATACCTATTCAACTTTTTTCAAATACTTGTGCATCATTTTTAATACTTATTCAACATTTTCAAATACTTGTTTAACAGTTTTCAAATTCTTGTTTAATATTTTTCCCTATTACCGGGTGTAGTTACTCCCATTTTTGTTTCATACGTTCTAGGTAGTATCTATCATATCAGAGAGTATCTACACATAGTATGTAGTATATAAAAATATTTAGGTAGTATATATACTACCTTTCTGGTAGTATATATATCATATTTTGTGCATACTTCATTTCGCGTACAAATATGTACATATTTCACAAATACAATAAAACTATGAGCTCACTTGCAATTTTTTATATAACTCACTTTGAAGTATCTTGGATATAATATATGAACATAATAAAAATAATAAAATAAAGTATATACTACCACATAGTAGTATATAAGAAATGGGTGTAGCTACGCCCGATAGTAGGATGCATTTTTCCTATATATATATATATACATATATATATATAATATTATTTGAAAGTATAAAGAAAGGTACAAAAATAAAATAAAATAAAAACAAAAAACAAATAGGCTGCGGCTCCCATGGCTGGGCCGGCCCATCTGGGGCGCCCCAAAGCGAGCGCATCCCCCTCGTCTCGCTGAAATCACTAGTTGAGGAGTACTCATTGCAAAGATCACTACAACTTTCCAGGTTGCGACAAGTGGCGCATATGTAGCGCGCCACTTGTCGCAACCTGGGAGTTTTTCCTTTTTTCGTAGATTCATTTATTCAAAATGTTTTATCTCTCAAATCGTGCGTCCAAATCTCAAACCGCTTTCACCGTTGGATTCCTCGCATCGACATCTTCAAAACTAGATCCCATGTTGATAGGTTTTGACGAACTTTTTTTACAAAAAACCCGGCCGAAAACAACTGGACGAAAATACCGAACCGGGAGCACTGGTTTTTCCCCTTTCTGAAAGAGGCACGCCCGTGCCTCTCACGAAATCACAATCGTGCCTCTCACGGAAGAAAAACCGTGACTCTGGCGGAAGGAAAAAAAAGGAGAAAACACATTTTTTTCGTTTTCGAGAATGCACGGCCGTGACTCTCGCGAAAGTACACCCGTGCCTCTCGCGAAAGCAAAACTGTGACTCTCGCGAAAGGAAAAAAAATAGAAAACATGTTTTTTTTCGTTTTCGAGAGGCACGGTCGTGACTCTCACGAAAACACAATCATGCCTCTCGCGGAAGCAAAACCGTGACTCTCGTGAAATAAAAAAACAAAAAACACGGTTTTTTTCGTTTCCGAGAGGCACTGCCATTTCTCTCACGAAAGCACAACCGTGCCTCTCGCAGAAGTAAAACCGTGACTCTCGCGAAAGGAAAAAAAAAGAAAACGTGTTTTTTTGTTTCCAAGACGCATGACCGCGACTCTCACGAAAAAAAATAGAAAACGCATTTTTTCACGCACAAAAAGGTTTTTCCCAAAAAAAATGGTCAAAAAGCTAAAAAAGACCGGTGAAAAAACCAAAACGTCGAAAAAACCTGAAAACCCTGTTTAAATAGCCGAAAACGCGTGCGGAAAAATAAATAAACAAAATCCGGAGAGAGCGCCCAGAGCGGGACACGTGGCGAATGACCGAGAGTGCGTCAAGTGACGCTGATAGTTGCGAGGCTCCCGAAAGAGCGCTCGTTAACTAGTGGCTCCCTCGTCTCGCTGAGCGCATCTGGGGTGCCCGCCCAAATCGTACCTCCTAGGCCGCGCCTATGTTTGGCTTCACACTAGATAGAAGGATATTGGGCTGTCAGTAAGCAATTAGCTGTCCTAGTGGACCACAAGGCTTCCCCTTTTTTTTTATTTGTGCGCAATATTCTTAATATATCAATTAGAGTTAAATGCACTGGAGGTCCTAAAAGTTTCGTCGTTTTCTCACTTTAGTCCTATTTCTTTGAAAATACACCTTTAGGTCCCAGTTCTTTCATAAGTGGTTCATCCGAGGTCCTTTTCTTCACTAGCGCTCGCTGACCTGCCCTCGTGGTGCTTTGACCCATGCCACGTCGATACAGGGCCCATTCGCCAGGCGAGAAATTTTGCAATAAGCCCCTCCTGATCTATTCCCCTCTCAGTGGCATCCCATCTCCCCTTTCGGGGCTAATCTGGCGACACTAGAGCTGATCGGCGGCGGCACCGGCGATGATTTTCTGCATGCAATGGCGATTTCCGCCATCGGCGACGAGCGGAGGTGATCTGGAGGGCAATCTGAGAGGGTGCCTATCAAGATGCCCCCTCTGCGACGGCCAGTGGGCGATCCTCCTCCCTCTTACGGTAAGAACCCTAATCTTGTCGCTCCTCTGCTCCTATAGTGCTTCTAATCGGCAAGGACTGTGCCATAGTCATAGATTACTTCGATTTGCACTGTCACATTTAGGATTCCTAAACCGCATGCTCTGATTTGAGGTTAGGGTTAGGGTTTCAGTTCTAAATTCCAAAATACCACTTCTTTTGTAATTTTTTCGCTGCAATACATCAATTGAAATTTGACAAATTGTTTCCATTGTAATGATAGGACCAAATGAAGAAGTGTTTTCTATTGAAATCAATTATGGTGGGCTGTTTTGTGGATTTGGGTCAAACAAGTCTTATATTGATGGAAAAAATGAGTATTTTGATGGATGTGAAGTTGAGACATGGTCTCCACTTTGGATCAATGACTTTCTGGTGCAGCTAGGATATGATATGGCCCAGTGTAATGTTTATTGACTGCTCCCTGGTATGAATTTGAATACAGGACTGCGGATTGTTGACAGGGATACAGACACACTTAGCATGTCTACTGTTGTTCCTAAGTTTCAGCATTTTCAGCTATATTTTGATCACAAAGAATTAACTAGTAACATAGGCTTTGATGATGTGTGCATAACTGGATCTACAGAGCTTCCACCAGTGCTTAGTCCAACAAAGCATGGTGTGAGCTTTGTTGTTCTACATGTCAATGCATTCTTGTGAATGTTTCAAAAGCTAATCAGCAATGCGGATGATCGCCTCGACTGTCCGGAAGACCAAAAATGAGCTAACCATCATTGTGGACGATCGCCGCGACCGTCCGCATTGACCAAAAATAAGCTATTCAAGAATGCGGATGATCGCCGCGATCGTCCATGAAACCAAAATAAGCTAACCATCATTGGGAACGATCGCTGCGACCGTCCATGTTGACCAAAATGAAGCTATTCATCAATGTGGACGATCTCCGCGACCGCCCGCGAGACAAAAAAGAGTAAAAATAAGCTAACTTTCATTCAAATCAAACACTTCATTTAGATCAAAATGCTTCCAAATTCTCAATCTTGCTCTTCAGTTCAGATTAAACACTTCATTCAAATAGTTCATCCTAATAGCGCTTACATGTACTTCATTCATTTCAGAGCCACTACATAAACCATCACAACCAACAAAGTGACAATACAAAACAAGAACATCCTAACTAAGCAGATCAGATCATCTAGCTTCTTCACAACATCAATCATCACACCATTGCAAATCTTCTGGACTTCAACACCTCTGTCTTCTTCCTCCTCTGCCTCTTCACTTTCTATGTCGCCCAATGAATGACCAGAGATACCTCCAGATCTTCCTGTTCTTGCAATAGATATGTGGCCTTTCTTAACCAGAAAATCAAAATAGTTATCTGGGCCATCTTCCCAGTAGTAGTGCTGGCATGGATTTGTTCCAACCTGGACGAATTTGACACATTCAGAAAAAGAGAAATGGGATAGAATCAAAGATAAAGGCTTCAAAACATCAAACTCTTGGTTCTTACACGATGGTTGGGGCACTTGTGGAACACCCGTCCAGGGTTGGCAATAGATTTCGAACGGAGCACAATGGTGTCACGGACATGGTAGCAAGGACAAACCACGAGCGACAACATACCAGACGAAATTGGAGCTTGTACCGGAAGCGACAACGACGCTGACGACGACGCTACCATGCTCCTCTTCTTCAACTACTTCCCCGCCGAGGAGCTTGAAGTGCCGGCCATGGCTAGGGTTAGGGCACGGGAGAGACAGAGAGGGATTTGGGGAAGAAATAGAGCAAGGGACCAGGGAATGTGAAGAAGAGTGTTTCTAGGGGGTTTTTAGTAAAAAAGAGCAGCCTCCGCAGCCCCTGTGTCGATGTGGCGTGGGTCAAAGCGCCACAAGGGCAGGTCAGCGAGCGCTAGTGAAGAAAAGGACCTCGGGTGAACCACTTATGAAAGAATTGGGACCTAAAGATGCATTTTCAAAGAAATAGGACTAAAGTGGCACAACGACGAAACTTTTAGGATCTCCGGTGCATTTAACTCTATCAATTATAAAAATTAATTTATGTACAAAATATGAAAAATGTTAATCACACAATATAAAAATGTTTCTAATGTATTCGAAAATGCTATAATGTGTATGAAGAAAATGCTATAATGTGTATAAAAATGTTTCTAATGTATTTGAAAATGCTATAAAAAATTCTAATCATGTTATTCAAATGTTAAAAGAGTATAATTTTTTTCTGATGCAAATATACAATGTCAACGAAAAACATACATGAAAAATGTAGTTTTTGACAATGTTAATCATGTATTTCGAAAATATTAAACAAGTACAATTTGTATGGAAATATTGACATAAAAATATATGTTTTGAAAAAAAACAATAATGTATTTGTAAGATGTTAAACGTGTATATAATTATTATTTTTTATGTATAACAAAATTGGACTTAAAAAATTATATGTTTCACCAAATGTTAATCATGTATTTATATATGGTAATGTGTATATAAAAAAATACTTCCAACGTAAAAACATGTGCAATATGTATGAAAAATAAACTGAAATGAAAAATACGAAAACCCCAAAATCTGTAAGAACTAACGGGCTGGCCCAATTTTGTATGTAGCGCAGCGGAAAAGAGCTAACTATCGAGCTATGCACCAAATAAGTTTCCCCAATTGACGTCAATAAAAATGGAAACTCCCTAAAAAATGCGAAACATAAGTAAAAAGTTGACCTATTGACGTTTGACTATTAGACACATTCTGTTAACTTATAGAACAAATATGAAACTAAACATATTTTAAAACAATAAAAAAATTCATAAGCTCAAAAAAATTGTGAAAAAACGAAATCCTTGGATAGGCCATAAAATTGAAAAAACTATCATAAATTAGAAAAAACGAAAAATTGAAAAGGTTCATGAATTTCAAGTTTTTAACAAAATTATATAAAAACTTTGTGAATTTTAAAAAGGTGACAAATTTGAAAAGTGCTCATTTATTCAAAAATAGGTCATGAATTTTAGAAGCTATTAATTATTTTGTAAATAGTTTACGGATTAGAAGAATGGTTATAAATCTGGAAAAACACGGCTTGGAAAACATTTCACAGGTTTAAAAAAATTCAAATTTTAAACGGTTCATTAATTTTAAAAATCATCACGAATATAAAACTGTTTGTGAATTTTTGAAAAAATTCTAGAATTTTGAAAACTGTTCACAAAATGTAGAAAAATAATTTATGGAAAATAGGGATATATGAAGGTAAAATGAAAAGAAGAAAAAGGAAAAACACGAAAACACTAAAAACCATGGAAAACGAATAGAAAATCGGTGAAAATGGATACTACAGAATCCATGCCCCGTAAAATTCAAGATATTGGGCTGCAACCTACTTACATCTAGTCCCTCCCATCGACATAGTGCCGGTGAACTCTAAATGGGCTAGCCCACCACATTTTTTTTCTATATCAAGCGATCTACTGTGGTTTCCCTCGCGTTAGGGTTTTGTGCTCTCGGCGGCGACTCTGTCGCTCCCGTTGAGATTGAACTTATTCCCTCTCGTCGACCGATCATCGAGAAGCGGCTGGGACTCTTGACCCCTGCTGCCCCTCTCTTGGACGGCGGCTCGGTGTATGGCAGAAAAAGTTTTCGAGTAGCCTGACGTTTGTGCAGCAACGGGCTAGGGTTTGGCTTATGGCAGAGAAGATGGGATCTGGATCGACGGCGACCGATGCCTCATCATCTGCGTCGGAGGTAGAGAAGATGATGGCGGAGCTAGGCCTGTGTGAAGATGATATGGATGATGTGGTAGTTGATGAGGGGTCTATCCCCCAAGACGCAACTAGATGGATGGCGGTATCTAGGGTTCATATTGATAAACCCTATAGCCAAGGTTGGTTTTTCAGAAACATGCGAGCAGCCTGGGATCTGGCCCAAGTGGTGAACTTCAAACCTCTGGAGGCGAATCTCTACACATTGCAATTCTGATGCTTGGCCATTGGGAAAGAGTCATGCAGGAGGGCCCGTGGAACCTTCAAGGACACACTGTGATCATTACCTCGTATGTTGGGGTGACTCAACCAACTCAAGTCAAGCTTGACACTTGGACATATGGATTCAGATACACGATGTTCCTAGCCTGTATGCACATCTGGTGCCGACGCTGGCATCTAAGGTGGGAGAAGTGCTGTTCGCTGAGACTTCCTCGCATGATTTCACTTGCAATTTTTATCGTGTTTGGGTGAAGATCAACGTCTACAAGCCCCTGAAGAATGTGGTGTCACTTGTGAGGGATTCTAAGAGGCAGATATACAGAGTCAAGTATGAGCGATTGCCGGATTGGTGTGCGGTTTGTGGTCATCTATGCCACACGTCTAAGGAACACGGCGACGGGATTCACCCCAAGTCCTCACTAGTCTTTAAAGATCTTCGCGCCTCATAGTCTATGAGACGGTGCGGTGGCCCTGGAGGGGAAAGGGGACGACGCGTAGGACGTCGAGGAGGCCGAGGTAGAGGAAACAGAGGGCCACCAAGAAACGACGAGGAAGAATATTGGAGAGACGATGATCATGAGGAAGGGCTGTGTGATGCCCCCGATTTGACCGTACACTAATCATACACGCAAGTGTGTACGATCAAGATCAAGGACTCACGGGAAGATATCACAACACAACTCTAGGTACAAAATAAAATAATACAAGCTTTATATTACAAGCCAGGGGCCTCGAGGGCTCGAATACATAAGATCAAAAACACAAGAGTCAGCGGAAGCAACAATATCTGAGTACACACATAAGTTAGACAAGATTGCCTTAAGAAGGCTAGCACAAAAGCAACAATGGTCGAAAAGGCAAGGCCTCCTACCTGGGAGCCTCCTAACTACTCCTAGTCATCTGCGGTCTTCACGTAGTAGTAGGCATCCTCCAGGTAGTAGTAGTCATCAATGGCGTCGTCTGGCTCCTGGGATCCGTCATCTGGTCGCAATAATCGGGTACGGGAGAAAAAGAAGTAGCAAAGCAACCGTGAGTACTCATCCAAAGTACTCGCAAGACTTACATCAGATCTAAACTAAGTATGCATCTGTATCAAAGGAATGGGTTGTATCTGTGGACTAAACTGCAGAATGCCAGAAGGGAAGGGGAAAGCCTAGCCTATCGAAGACTAGCATCTTCAAGCATCTTCAAGCATCTAGAAGAGTACAGATCAACATAATGTAAAGTAGTAGTGTTATCAACCTCGGCCAGAGATCCTTTCTCGACTCCCTGCGAGAAAGCAATCCCAGAGCCATACTATCCAGTTATCATCTCATATCCAAGTCTCATCTCCATGTCTCATCTCAAGTATCCAGTTCTAGTTGTATCGATCGGGATACAACTCCAAGTGTCCGTTACCATAGGACATGCTATCGGTAGATGTTTTTTTTTCCTACAGGGGTGCACCAACTTACCCACCACGCTCGATTAACTCCGGCCGGACACACTTTCCTGGGTCATGCCCGGCCTCGGCCAAACAATACGCCGCAACTCGACCTAGGCTTAATAGAGAGGTCAAGCACGCCAGACTAAACCTATGCCCCCAGGGGTCATGGGTAATCTCCCCGGGAACTCCTGCACGTTGCGTACGCGGCCGGTGAGCAGACCTAGCTACCTCCTTCAAAAAGGCAGGTGCTTACGCAGTCCAACCCGGTGCGTGCCGCTCAGTCACTGATGTCTATTAAGCTTCGGCTAATGCATACGACGCAGAACGCCCATACTATGCCCACGTGATGGTTAGTGCTATCAGGCCAGAGGCCCCCTCGGATCAAATATCCAAATCGTAGTGGATTAGGAACGCACGGTAACAAGCAGAGACTCACGAAAGATGTGACCCCGTTGCCCCGTCTCGAGGACTTGCGGCAAGGGCTAGGAATGCCCGGCCACGCCTCGTAATTATCTCGCGGGCACCCTCCACGTCAACCCGTCTCCACATCACTCGCAATTAAGCTCACGCCGGTACCCCTCAGGGCCGACCAGTCTTTAGTAACATGGTTCAGTGTAAAGTCATAGTAACCATAGTAACTATGTGTCCAAACATCAAGGGGAAAACCCGAGGAATCACCCCTGGTGAATTCCACTCGATGTAATCATCAAGGTGAACGTAAGAGCATCCACCCTCGAGGTTCACACTTGAGGGGTTGCACGATGGAGCCGTAACGGAAGTGGTTAAGGAGGAAATCACCCTCGATGACCTTGACCTTATAGCTACACTACAGAGATCTCATCAGGAGTGAGGTAAGAGGTTCCACCCTCGGCACTCGATGGTAACTCTGCAGAGTCGTACAACTAGGGGGGTGATGTGTGGTGCTGGGGCCTGGACGTCGATCATGTTGATTGAGTCATCGAACATAAAGCGAGGCAACTGGGACAAGGTGGGGTCACTGATGGGTCACTAACAAACCTATACTAAGCAGTTTAGGACAAGCAGGTAAGGTATGAAAGCAGGTAACAACAACAGGCTATGCATCAGAGTAGGATCCTACAGAAAGCAGTAGCAGTTCTAATGCAAGCATGAGAGGGAAAGAAATAGGCGATATCGGAATGCTCAAGGGGGGGGGGTTGCTTGCCTGGTTGCTCTGGCAAGGAGTGGACGTCGAGGATGTAGTCGTACTCAGTCGCATCAACGTCGGTCTCGGGGTCTACCGGAGAAGAAGAGGGGGGAGAAACAATAAATATGGGGCAAACAAGCATCACAAAAATATAACAAGGCAAGACGCAGTGCCAGGGGTGACCTAACGCAGTACTAGGCGATATTGGCGAAGGGGGAAAACATCCAGGAAAGTTTTCCCGGAGTTAGGCATTTTCAAACAGATGAAACGAAGGGGAAAGGTTGCACGTTCGCTATGATAGGGGCATGTGGTGGACGAATGGAGCACGTATCCGGATTCGTCTCGTCGTTCTGAGCAACTTTCATGTACAAAGTTTTTCCATCCGAGCTACGGTTTAAAAGATATGATTTTTTAAAGTTTTATTAATTTCCTAAATTTATTTATTTAAATCCAACATTATCCAGAACAGTGGACGATGACGCAAGCATGACATCAGCGTGATGTCAGCAGGTCAACTGGTCGGTTGACTAGTCAAACCAGACAAGTGGGTCCACTGGGACCCACATGTCAGTGACAGTGCTAACTAACAGAGTTATGTTAACCTAACTAACCTAATTAGTGAGAGGGGCCCAGTAGTCAGTGAGAGATTAAGGTTTTAATTAACTAAACTATATAATTAACTAATTATTCTTTTATTTATTTTGGTTATTGAGGTGGGGTCCATAGGTCAGCGGGACAGGGGTGTCCCAGTCAGCAGTTGACTTAGTCAACTAGTCAACAGGGGCCTCGGGCCCACCAGTCAGTGGCACGGGGCGATGCCACGTGGTTGCCAGCTCGGCACCGGCCAGAGAGGCGTCGGAGCTAACTCGGGCGACCAATCCAACAGCGGAGCGATATGGAGAGCTGCGGGATTCGTCCACACCGCCCCATTTTGGGCGCGGCCGGGCTCGTTCGAACGGCAAGACAACGACGGAGCGATCTGGGTCGGTGGCGGAGGCTGCGGTGGCCGGAGCTGAGCGCATCGAGCTCATCGGCGGCGAGGTTCTTTGGGCGAGGTACGGGAACGGGGCTACGAGGCGCAAAGTGAGGTGCGCGAAGTGCCTACGATGCCTACTCGACGCGAGAAGTGGAACGGTGACACGCACGGGACCAAAAGGTCGCCGTGGCCACACCGGCGACGAGGCCAGGTGGCGGCGCATTCGGGTGAGCGTGGAACGGCCACTACAAGCGATCAGAGGAGGCAGGGGAGGGCGCATCCGGCGCAGAGGCTCACCGGGGGAGCGTGGGGTCTGGGCAAAGGGCTCGGGGAGGACCGACAGCGTAGATCAAGGACGAGGACGATGCGATGGCCGAGCCGGAGAAGAAGAAGAATGCGGTGACGCGAGGGGCTTCGGGGCTCGATCCAGCGATGCGGTGGAAGCAGAGGACCACTGCGGAGCTGTTGGACTTGCTGGGGCGACGAACGGACGACGGTGGCCACGGCTACGGTGATCGACGGCGATGGGGGTGCTCGGGCATCTCAAACAGAGGCGAGGAAGGAGATGAGAGGGGGATTGTGGGCCTGCTAGGGTTCGGGGGAGAGAGCGGGGCACGCGGGCGAGTTGTTAAGAGTGTCGGGGAACCATGGGATTGGCGAAACGGCGACGAACGCCGGTCAGATGCGCGCGTGTGCCGACGCGTGCGCAAGGAGGGAGACGGGCGCTAGGTGGGCCAAGCCGGGGACTATAGCAATAGGCTTAAGTGCACAGTAGTTCTTTAGGCCTTTTTCATTTTTCCTTTTGTTTGTTTCTTTTCTGTTTTTTTTTGAATTTTAGCTACTATTTTCTATTAATTTGTAAAACTAAAAGAGTTTTGTTAGAAAGGAGACTTGCCAAATAAATCAAGCACATTATTTCCACGAGTCACAAAATGTTCGAGGCCAAAATGAGTTGTCTAACCATTTCTAGAAATTGGAAAGGCCAATTTTTTTTATGTTGGCAGACCACTAAATAAATTTCCAGGGGCACTTTGGAATCCCAAAAGAGGTTGGTTCCAACATGATAAATAACCAGAGAATATTTGCCACACTTTGAACATTTTACTTTTCATGTTTGGCAAATTTGAATTTTTGATTTTAAATTGGATTTGAATTTGAATGGTGATTTGGATCAAGTGAAGATTAGCAACAGTAACAAGATGACATGGCACCATTAACAGGTGAGTACTGTAGCATGACACTGGGGGTGTTACAAATCTCCTCCACTACAAGAAATCTCGTCCCGAGATTTAAGTGCGGAAGTAAAGAGTAACTTCGGAGAACTGACCCTTATAGGGTTAACTATCTAGTGAACAATTCAGGGAATGTGGCAGAAGTATCTCTCGAGTTGAAACTTAAGAAAACATCAAGAGCAAAATAAGAAGGTACAATAGGAAGTTTCAAGCGAATGGGAAAATGATCGATACCTGAACAGAGTGTGAGAAGGGGGGTTCCGAGCATCGGGAAGAGATCATCTCTCGGACGGTGGCTCGTGACAACACACAAAGCCAAGAGCAAATGATACTTCGGAATAGAGGATATATAGGAGAGTCAGGTTTCGATCCTGTGGAACTGTGGGTTATGGGCCCACCATGTGGGTTAACAACAAGAATGCACTAATCAATTTGCACGGTCATGATAGCAAGGCAGGTCAGAGTATAGCCTATTAGTTATGTTGGCAACAACGCTGGTACCAAGGGCAAGGGACGAAGAGAACCATTTTCCTGCTCGTTGAACGAGGCGGGCCGTTAGGCAAAGTTCTCATCCATCGGTGGCTACCGGAATGTCATCAACAATAGTAACAGGGTCTTTACTAACAGAGTTGTACATTGAGGTGCTTACCTAAGCAGGAAACTATCTCTACTGAGATAAGTTAGTTTACCGGGAGGGTTAAACAAAAGAATGGAAAGGAAAAATATGATTAGTATATTAATCAGAACAATGGAAAGGAAATTGTGTCTAAACACAATTATCAGGAGTATATCCTTCCCAAGGACAAGCAGAGGATGATATCCATGACAGGATAGTAAGTAGATAACCAATTAGGTAAAGGGAAAGAAATTTCATGACATTACCCATACAACGGTGTTTGGATAATTGATAAAGAAAATTTAGTATCGTGCTTCAAATGTTCTTATTGGAGATCAGATTACCACAGACATGCTTCGAGATAACATTGACATGGTTTCAAGCAAAGGTCAAACTTTGGATACACCAAGGATCCATTGGAAACAACTTAGAAAATAAGTCATACAATTTTAGCAGGGAAGAGATGAGGGTGTGGCCAACGGGCTCAACCACAATCCATCGACATGCCAAAAAGGATGTATTTCCAAAATTATATGAACAAGTTTGTGTTGGGGAAGGCAAGAATGTTATGATGATAACATAAATCATCGAGGGGGAAATTGTATTTCTCACCATGAATTCGATTGATATCCTGGAAAAGCTTAGAATGTTGATGATGATCACGACACATTTGTCGAGAGATTTCAAGAAGATGTCACTGAGCAGAAAAGGAAGGAAGAAGTGAAATGCTATGAGAACCACGAATTTCGACACAAGCTCATTGTCAAGCTTGTTGTTCAAGGTGAAATGATAAGATGAGGAAGATCGACGTAAGCTTAGCTCATCGTCGGAAGTTGCTCCGGGCATAAGTGTAACGCCCCGAGACCAATGTGCCAGGTGTCGTCCAGTTATTCGCTGTTGTTGCCTTGCCATTGCTTGCGTGTCATGCATTGCATATCATGTCATCATGTGCATTTCATTTGCATACGTGTTTGTCTCATGCATCCGAGCATTTTCCCCGTTGTCCGTTTTGCATTCCGGCGTTCCGTTCTCCTCCGGTGGTCATTTCCACCTTCTTCTCGTGTGTGGGGATTAAACATTTCCGGATTGGACGAGACTTGCCAAGCGTCCTTGGTTTACTACCGGTAGACCGCCTGTCAAGTTTCGTACCATTTGGACTTCGTTTGATACTCCAACGGTTAACCGAGGGACCGAAAAGGCCTTGTGTGTGTTGCATACCAACACCCTTCCAAAGTGGCCCAAAACCCACTTGAACCTCCTCCATCGTCTCGGTCGTTCGATCACGATCGCGTGGCCGAAAACCGCACCTCATTTGGACTCTCCTAGCTCCCTCTATGCCTAAAAATACCCCCCCTCCGAAATTCTCGGTTCCCTTCTCCTGAAAACCCTAGATCCATTTTTCCCCGCCGCCGCCGGACGAAACCCCGCCGACGGACATGTACGCCCGCGACGTTCGCCGCCACGTGTCGCCGCCCGAGTGGCTCGGCCGCCTCCTCCATCGCGCGGCCCAGGGAGCCCATCACCGGCCCCCGAGGGCCCAAACGCCGCCGCTGCCTGCCTCCTTGCCCCGCCGCCCGGACCGCTGCACCGCCGCCCTGTTTGCCGGCGTCCGCCACCGCGCCGCCATCTCCGCCGCCATCGCCAACCATCGCCGGCGCCGCGCCGTTCAAGGCCGCCGGTCGCCGTAGCACGCCACGCCGTTCACCGCGCCCCGCGCCTCCCCGCTCCTTCTCCGGCCAGATCCGGCCGCGGGAGGGCCGGATCCGGCGAGCTACGCCCTCCGGTGACCTCCATCTCCACCACGGCGACGTCTCCGGCGAGCCTCGGTTCGCGTGCAAGAACCCTAGATCTGTTCTCGGAGTGGTAATTTCTACTAAGTCCCCGAGATTTCCATGTTTCAAATGCCCATGTTCATCGTGCCGTAACTCTGTCGCCGCTACTCCGTTTTGGGCGTGTAGCATATTAAAATGTTCGTCTCAGAGAGCACATCATTTCATCTTATTGCATCATTTTCATTTGAGCTCATCTTGATGCCCGAAATGCTGTTGGAAGAGAGCTATTTGAGATAGTTGCCAGATCTGCTGATCCAAATAGCTATTTGTCATTTTTGCCATGTTTAATGTGTGCATGATATGCCCCTGAGCTCTACATGTATTTTGTTATATGTTTTGCCATCTATCCATAGGTGCAACCCATGTATTTTTGTGATGTGTGTGGTGACTAGCACAAGCTTGCAAAGTGGTGCATTCGTTAATGCTGATTTCAGGGACTTAGCATTTCCACTAAGTCCTTGATCTGTTTATCTCAATATGCCATATGTTCATGTGGTTTCCTAGTGATCTGTGCCTCTTTTGAGGATGATCAGTAAGGATGTTTTGTTAATCTTGTAGTGCTCTATCCATCCATTTCTTTGCTTGCAATTATGGAGCACCCTAGCTTGAGTCAATTGAGCTCTACTTTTGCTATTTCGTGAATCTGGGCAGACTGTCTACTTGTTAGCGATTTTGCTGGGGATGTTGTAGTTGATCCGTGCATGTTATGTTATTGATCTTGCCATGTCTAGCTTGTATAATGTGTATTCTTGATGGGTGTATGCTTAGTTTTTCATGCCTTACTCTGTAGTGAGTGCATCGAGCTCATAAACATGCCTACTTGATATCTGATTTTGCATGCTCCAGTTTTTCACTGTCTGTAATCTGATTATGTTGTTGCCATGTTCACATGCTTGCAATTATATTTTCTGACCCCTTTTGGCTCAAGGTCACTAAGGAACTTTTGTTAAGATCTTTGAGTAGCTCCATGCCATGCTTTACTTTGCCATGATAAGTTCCTGTAGCATCTAGTTTTCATGCTCCAAAGTGTGCTACCTGATCTGAAATTCCAGACAAGTGTTAATTTCACTAAGTCTGAAATCTGTTTGCCAAATGCATTTTTGCCGTGCTTGTTTGAACCTGTTAATGGATGAATTGTCCGTAGCTCAGTGTTTATCTTTTTTTAAGAATCATGAATGGATCCCTGCCATGTATTTTGTTGCCATGTTTGTGTGCTGTAGCATATTCATCTTGTTGCATTTAGTTGACTACTTGCTGTAAATCGCAGACCGTGGTCATATTTGAATCGCTTGCCATTTCCAAACCGTAACTCCGATTCCGGTGATCTTTATATCATTTTCAAGCGATTTCATCTCACCTTTCCAGTGGCACACTTAGATTTCCAAGTTGAGGCCAGGTTCTTTCATTCCCTTGAAAATCATGCATATGCATCGCATACCGCATCCCGCATATCATATCATGTTCATGTGTTGGTTGTTTACTATGTTGTGTGCTTCTTTCCGGTGTTTGCCTCTTCGGGTTGGGTCCGGTAACGTTGCGTCTGTGAGGATTCGTTCGTCTACGCCTGTTTGTCTTCTTCATGGACTCGTTCTTCTTCCTTGCGGGATTTCAGGCAAGATGACCATACCCTCAAAATCACTTCTATCTTTGCTTGCTAGTTGCTCGCTCTTTTGCTATGCCTATGCTGCGATACCTACCACCTTTCTTATCATGCCTCCCATATTGTTGAACCAAGCCTCTAACCCACCTTGTCCTAGCAAACCGTTGTTTGGCTATGTTACCGCTTTGCTCAGCCCCTCTTATAGCGTTGTTAGTTGCAGGTGAAGATTGTAGTTTGTTCCTTGTGGGAACATGGAGATGTTGTTCATTGCTGGAACATGTTTACTTGTTGGGATATCACAATATATCTTATTTAATTAATGCATCTATATACTTGGTAAAGGGCGGAAGGCTCGGCCTTATGCCTGGTGTTTTGTTCCACTCTTGCCGCCCTAGTTTCCCTCATATCAGTGTTATGTTCTCGGATTTTGCGTTCCTTACGTGGTTGGGTTATAATGGGAACCACTTGACAGTTCGCCTTGAATAAAACTCCTCCAGCAAGGCCCAACCTTGGTTTTACCATTCGCCACCTAGCCTTTTTCCCTTGGGAGTCGCACATCCCGAGGGTCATCTTTATTTTAACCCCCCCGGGCCAGTGCTTGTCTAAGCGTTGGTCCAAACTAGAGCCCCTTGCAACGCCACCTCGGGAAAACTCGGGGGCTGGTTTTAGTTGTACGGATTGCTTATCCGGTGTTTCCCTGAGAACGAGATATGTGCAGCTCCTATCGGGATGTCGGCGCATTGGGTGGTCTTGCTGGACTTGTTTTACCATTGTTGAGGATGTCTTGTAGAACCGGGATACCGAGTCTGATCGGAATGTCTCGGGAGGAGGTCTATTCCTTCGTTGACCGTGAGAGCTTGTCATGGGCTAAGTTGGGACACCCCTGCAGGGATTTGAACTTTCAAAAGCCATGCCCGCGGTTATGGGCAGATGGGAATTTGTTAATGTCCGGTTGTAGAAAACCTGTAGTTGACCTTAATTAAAATACATCAATCGAGTGTGTTACCGTGATGGTCTCTTTCCGGCGGAGTCCGAGAAGTGAACACGGTGTTGGAGTTATGCTTGACGTAGATTGTTTTAGGATCACTTCTTGATCATACTTTCTCGAACGTGCTTTGCCTTCTCTTCTCGCTCTCATTTGCGTATGTTAGCCACCATATATGCTAGTCGCTTGCTGCAGCTCAACCTCATACCTTTTACCTTACCCATAAGCTTAAATAGTCTTGATCGCGAGGGTGCGTGATTGCTGAGTCCCCGTGACTCGCAGATACTTCCAAAACCAGCTTGCAGGTGCCGATGAGTCTGTGCAGATGACGCAACCAAGCTCAGGAGGAGCTCGAGGAAGATCTTGTCCTTTGTGTTGTTTCGTTTCAGTCGATCAGTAGTGGAGCCCAGTTGGGGTCGATCGGGGACCTTGTCGCATTTGGGGTTCTTCTTTTATTTTGGTTCCGTAGTTGGACCTTGATTGTATCTGGATGATGTAATGCTTTATTCATGTAATTGTGTGAAGTGGCGATTGTAAGCCAACTATGTATCTTTTCCCTTATGTACTACATGGGTTGTGTGAAGATTACCTCACTTGCGACATTGCTTTCAATGCGGTTATGCCTCTAAGTCGTGCTTCGACACGTGGGAGATATAGCCGCATCGAGGACGTTACAATAAGGACTAGGTAGCACAGTTAAAAAGCTGACATGATAAAAATATAGCCGACCAGGCTAGGAATGATGTGATGGGGTATAAGGCTTCCCAGTATCAAGTACTAGGTGTAATGCCAGAAGGTAAATCAGGGTAGAGGTTGGACGAGGGAATGATTTGCAGAGGATAAGTAATTGTAACTTACCCAGTAAATGGGATCAAGGAGGAAATATGGTCGGGACCATAACTGCAAGGGATCCAATTTACGATACCGGAAGGATATTCAAATGATTAATATCCTTGCAAGAAGCTTTCATGATAAGTCCCACACCGTGTCTGTGGGCATGAACACAAAGGTTCAGGGTCGACTCCCACTTCTACAATGCATAACCCTTCATTTTACTTCTCGCTCTTGATGAAGCTATAGTTTTGAAATTTTATCTGACGAAAAGCCAGTAGAGTATAACCCGCATAACTTTCGAGTTCACACAGGTTAGGGAAGGCATGGGTTCAACCCATCGGGGCATATTAGGATCATATATCATAATTTCAAGAATAAATAACACAAGCTCGGTAGTAGAGCATGCTTGAGAAAGCAGATGATACAATTTACCAAAAGTATTATGTATCCGAGGAAAGGCTCACAAGCTTATTGAATATGAAGGACGTTGTCAGATAAAATCCGAAAAGGGGGTTTGGTGGTCCACAAGGGATCTGATGTGAGCATCAATACTCAACCAGTGGAAGAAAGAATGCAAGGAGATCAGATTATAGAAACAACTGACTAACTCAAAGCTCAATTGCAAAGGAATTATGAATTCCATGACAAGGGATCAAAAGCAATGCTCTGATTAGGGATGGATAGGTAGAATAGCCTTAGGGGTACAATCGATGGTGATTTGATTGGTCGAGATCCAGCACATGCCAAATGACATCTAGGCCGGAAGGATGAATTCTAGGATCTGATTGAGGATTGCGTGCATTCGCAACATATTGTATCAATGGACTCAAAATTATAAAGACAAAGGATGACAATAAGATTACTAGACTTATGGTATTAACCATAATGCAAGCAAGCAAGAAATTCAAGAACAAAAGGCTCTTGAGGATTTTCACAAGAACGAATGGTATTACGAAGATTTTGTGAAGTACATGAATCAACTGAGGATGAGCGGATACTCGATAGGTGCACAAAGTTATCCGTAGGGGTATTCAGGTGACAAGGAACTGCAAGGCAGTAAGCTCAGGGGATTCTTGGAACAACGGAGAGCAGTTCAGGGCATCTTGTAATACAAGATCAATGGGATTGAATTTAAGAATGACAGGTGTAAGCAATTATCAATAGGGATATAACAGTGGTAGGGAATTTGCAAAGGCAGTGGGTACGAGTGTCTCGGGAGAACATCGTAGAGTAACCTCAGAATCTTCTGGTGCAGCAGACGATCATCTGAAATAAGGGGCTCTCCGAGCGGATGTGATCACGAGATCCTAATGTTCGAGTTAGTAAAACCATTTAACCCGAATAGAAGAGAGATCAGAGTCCCAGAGTATAGACGATGAGTAAAAGATCCTAATACCACCCAAATGGCAATGTGGGCCCGTAAGGCACACAACCATGTTAGTAAAAGTTTTTCAGTGACTAGACTCAACTTCGGCCTAGGAGTTTGGAAGGGGGATTCCTACAGGCAGTCAGCTCTGATACCAACTTGTGACGCCCCCGATTTGACCGTACACTAATCATACACGCAAATGTGTACGATAAAGATTAAGGACTCACGGGAAGATATCACAACACAACTCTAGGCACAAAATAAAATAATACAAGCTTTATATTACAAGCCAGGGGCCTCGAGGGCTCGAATACATAAGCTCGAAAACACAAGAGTCAGCGGAAGCAACAATATCTGAGTACAGACATAAGTTAGACAAGATTGCCTTAAGAAGGCTAGCACAAAAGCAATAATGATCGAAAAGGCAAGGCCTCTTGCCTGGGAGCCTGCTAACTACTCCTAGTCGTATGCGGTCTTCACGTAGTAGTAGGCATCCTCCAGGTAGTAGTAGTCATCAGTGGCGTCGTATGGCTCCTGGGATCCATTATCTAGTCGCAACAATCGGGTATGGGGGAAAAAGAAGTAGCAAAGCAACCGTGAGTACTCATCCAAAGTACTCACAAGACTTACATCAGATCTAAACTAAGTATGCATCTGTATCAAAGGAATGGGTTGTATCTGTGGACTAAACTGCAGAATGCCAGAAGGGAAGGCGAAAGCCTAGCCTATCGAAGACTAGCATCTTCAAGCATCTTCAAGCATCTAGAAGAGTACAGATCAACATAATGTAAAGTAGTAGTGTTATCAACCTCGGCCAGAGATCCTTTCTTGACTCCCTGCGAGAAAGCAATCCCAGAGCCATACTATCCAGTTATCATCTCATATCCAAGTCTCATCTCCATGTCTCATCTCAAGTATCCAGTTCTAGTTGTATCGATCGGGATACAACTCCAAGTGTCCGTTACCGTAGGACAGGCTATCGATAGATGTTTTCTTCCTTGCAGAGGTGCACCAACTTACCCACCACGCTCGATTAACTCCGGCCAGACATACTTTCCTGGGTCATGCCCGGCCTCGGCCAAACAATACGCGGCAACCCGACCTAGGCTTAAGAGAGAGGTCAAGCACGCCGGACTAAACCTATGCCCCTAGGGGTCATGGGCCATCTCCCCAGGAACTCCTGCACGATGCGGACGCGGCCGGTGAGCAGACCTAGATACCTCCTTCAAAAAGGCAGGTGCTTACGCAGTCCAACTCGGCACGCGCCGCTCAGTCGCTGACGTCTATTAAGCTTCGGCTGATGCATACGACGCAGAACGCCCATACTATGCCCACGTGATGGTTAGTGCTATGAGGTCAGAGGCCCCTCGGATCAAATATCCAAATCGTAGTGGATTAGGAACGCGTAGTAACAAGCAGAGACTCACGAAAGATGTGACCCCATTGCCCCGTCTCGAGGACTTGCGCTAAGGGCTAGGAATGCCCGGCCACGCCTCATAATTATCTCACGGGCACCCTCTAGGTCAACCCGTCTCCACATCACTCGCAATTAAGCTCGCGCGGGTACCCCTCAGGGCCGACCCGTCTTTAGTTAAATGGTTCAGTGTAAAGTCATAGTAACCATAGTAACTGTGTGGCCAAACATCAAGGGGAAAACCCGAGGAATCACCCCCGGTGAATTCCACTCGATGTAATCATCAAGTTGAACGTAAGAGGATCCACCCTCGAGGTTCACACTTGAGGGGTTGCACGACGGAGCCGTAACGGAAGTGGTTAAGGAGGAAATCACCCTCGATGACCTTGCCCGTATAGCTACACTGCAGAGATCTCATCAGGAGTGAGGTAAGAGGTTCCACCCTCGGCACTCGATGGTAACTCTGCAGAGTCGTACAACTAGGGGGGTGATGTGCGGTGCCGGGGCCTGGACGTCGATCACGTTGATCGAGTCATCGAACATAAAGCGAGGCAACTGGGACAAGGTGGGGTCACTGATGGATCACTAACCAACCTATACTAAGCAGTTTAGGACAAGCAGGTAAGGTATGAAAGCAGGTAACAACAACAGGCTATGCATCAGAGTAGGATCATACAAAAAGCAGTAGAAGTTCTAATGCAAGCATGAGAGGGAAAGAAATAGGCGATATCAGAATGCTCAAGGGGGGGGTTTGCTTGCCTGGTTGCTCTGGCAAGGAGCAGACGTCGGGGATGTAGTCGTACTCAGTCGCATCAACGTCGGTCTCGGGGTCTACCGGAGAAGAAGAGGGGGGAGAAACAATAAATATGGGGCAAACAAGCATCACAAAAGTATAACAAGGCAAAACACGGTGCCAGGGGTGACCTAACGCAGTACTAGGCGATACTGGCGAAGGGGGAAAACATTCGGGAAAGTTTTCCCGGAGTTAGGCATTTTTGGACAGATGAAACGAAGGGGAAAGGTTGCACGTTCGCTATGATAGGGGCATGTGATGGACTAACGGAGCACGTATCCGAATTCGTCTCGTCGTTCTGAGCAACTTTCATGTACAAAGTTTTTCCATCCGAGCTACGGTTTAAAAGATATGATTTTCTAAAGTTTTATTAATTTCCTGAATTTATTTATTTAAATCCAATATTATCCAGAACAGTGGACGATGATGCAAGCATGACATCAGCGTGATGTCAGCAGGTCAACTGGTCGGTTGACCAGTCAAACTAGACAAGTGGGTCCACTGGGACCCACATGTCAGTGACAGTGCTAACTAACAGAGTTATGTTAACCTAACTAACCTAATTAGTGAGAGGGGCCCAGTAGTCAGTGAGACATTAGGGTTTTAATTAACTAAACTATATAATTAACTAATTATTCTTTTATTTATTTTGCTTATTGAGGTGGGGCCCATAGGTCAGTGGGACAAGTGTGTCCCAGTCAGCAGTTGACTTAGTCAACTAGTCAACAGGGGCCTCGGGCCCACCAGTCAGTGGCACGGGGCGATGCCACGTGGGTTCCAGCTCGGCACCGGCCGGAGAGGCGTCGGAGCTAACTCGAGAGACCAATCCAACGGCGGAGCGATCGGGACAGCTGCGGGATTCATCCACACCACCCCATTTTGGGCGCGGCCGGGCTCTTTCGAACGGCAAGACGACGGCGGAGCGATCTGGGACGGTGGCGGAGGCTGCGGTGGCCGGAGCTGAGCGCATCGAGCTCATCGGCGGCGAGGTTCTTCGGACGAGGTACGGGAACGGGGCTGCGAGGCGCAAAGTGAGCTGTGCGAAGTGCCTACGGTGCCTACTCGACGCGAGAAGTGGAACAATGGCACGCACGGGACCAAAAGGTCACCGTGGCCACGCCGACAACGAGGCTAGGCGGCGACGCGTTCAGGTGAGCGTGTAACGGACACTGCAAGCGATCAGAGGAGGCAGGGGAGGGTGCATCCGGCGCAGAGGCTCACCGGGGGAGCGTGGGGTCTGGGCAGAGGGCTCGGGGAGGACCGGTGGCGTAGATCAAGGACGAGGACGATGCGATGGCCGAGCCGGAGAAGAAGAAGAATGCGGTGACGCGAGGGGCTCCGGGGCTCGATCCAGTGGTGCGGTGGAAGCAGAGGACCACGGCGGAGCTGTTGGACTTGCCGGGGCGACGAACGAATGACGGTGGCCACGGCTACCACGATCGACGGCGATGGGGGCGCTCGGGCATCTCGAACAGAGGCGGGAGGGAGATGAGAGGGGGATTGTGGGCCTGCTAGGGTTCGGGGGAGAGAGCGGGGCGCGCGGGCGAGTTGTTAAGGGCGTCGGGGAACCGTGGGATTGGCGACACAGCGACGAACGCCGGTCGGATGCGCGCGCGCGCCGACGCGTGCGCGAGGAGGGAGATGGGTGCTAGGTGGGCCGGGCCGGGGACTGTAGCAGTAGGCTTAAGTGCACAGTAGTTCTTTAGGCCTTTTTCATTTTTCCTTTTTTTTGTTTCTTTTCTGTTTTTTTTTGAATTTTAGCTACTGTTTTCTATTAATTTGTAAAACTAAAAGAGTTTTGTTAGAAAGGAGAGTTGCCAAGTAAATCAAGAACATTATTTCCACGAGTCACAAAATGTTCGAGGCCAAAATGAGTTGTCTAACCATTTCTAGAAATTGGAAAGGCCAATTTTTTTATGTTGGCAGACCACTAAATAAATTTCCAGGGGCACTTTGGAATCCCAAAAGAGGTTGGTTCCAACATGATAAATAACCAGAGAATATTTTCCACACTTTGAACATTTTAGTTTTCATGTTTGGCAAATTTGAATTTTTGATTTTAATTTGGATTTGAATTTGAATGGTGATTTGGATCAAGTGAAGATTAGCAACAGTAACAAGATGACATGGCACCATTAACAGGTGATTACTGTAGCATGACACTGGGGGTGTTACAGGCTGCAACCAAGGATGGATGATATGTCTGTTGATGACCCAATTAGAAAGAGGTTTGTAAGGGAGGAATCAGGAAAGAACATCATGGCAAAGGAAAAGCAGCAGGGTGATCCAAGTGCGTCGGCACTCGCCATTGTTTCGGTGGGTGCTGGCATGGTCAGCCCCCCCCCCCCCCCGCCGCGATCAGAGACCCAAAGCGCTCGAGGATGGAAGAGGAGGAAAGGGAAAGCTCAAGCATCCCAGTGAAGAATTTTGCGGGCTCCTTCGAGGAGCGCCGCCGGGCCCAATGAGTACTTTCTGTTGGAACTGTCGCGGAGCGGGCAACGCCGCGACAGTCCAAGAACTTCGCAATTTTGCGAGGAAGCTTACCCCTACCCTTTTTTGCATCGTTGAAACTCAGATAGAAGGATCTAGGGTAGAGAATTTAGCTGGCACTTTGGGATATGATAATGCGTATGCAGTTGACAGTGAAGGTAGAAGTGGTGGTATTGGACTCTTTTGGAATAATAAAATAAAGATTGAAATTTTAGGTTACTCCCGTTATCATCTAGACGTGTCTGTAGAGGAGGAAGGTCACGATGCTTGGAGAATGACGTGTGTATATGGCGAGGCTCAAACACACCTGAGATATCGAACGTGGGATGTTCTAAAAAATATTAGCACATCTAGCTCCCTTCCATGGATGTGCATAGGGGATTTCAATGAGGTTTTGCGTTCAAGCGAACATGACCGTATTGGGATGAGAAGTAATACCCAAATACAAGCTTTCAAAGACACGGTGGATATATGCAGGCTTCTTGACATCGGTTATAAAGGCCGGCAGTGGACGTTTGAAAAGAGGGTGGTTGGAGGAACATACACCAGATGCAGATTAAACTGTGCATTGTCAAATGCACCATGGATGGCTCGGTTTGCTAATGCTAGTCTTAAGCACCTAACGTCGGCTACATCAGATCATAGTGCACATCTTCTGGACCTGGGTCGAGGGTAGGGAAAGCCTCATGAACGCACCTTCCGCTACGAATCAATGTGGGAAAAACACGAAGAGTTGAAAGGTTTTGTTCAGACCGAGTGGGCTGCGCAGGGCACATGCAATAATGTTCAGGATCTGCATGATAAACTTCAGCGGGTTTCGGCGGGCCTAACAAGGTGGAGTTAGCAGTCTTTTGGAAGCGTTCGGAATGAGATAAAAGATCTGGAGAAGAGGTTGGATGAACTCTGGGGTGATCCGCTTAGGGTGGCACCCACACACGTTGAACTAAAGACCAATGAAAGACTAATTGAATTGTATCATCGCGAGGAAATCATGTGGAGACAGAGAGCAAGAATTGATGGGATGGCCTCGGGTGATAAAAATACTAAGTTTTTCATATGAGAGCGAGCCTAAGGAGAAAGAAGAATATGATCAAAGCTTTTGAAAATTCACTGGGTGTCTTGGTGGATGATCCGGCTGAGCTGAGGGCTATGGCGAATACTTTCTATCAGAGTCTGTATACTTCAGAAGGAGTGCAAGGAATACAGTAGGTAATTGATCATGTGCCTAGAAAGGTGACGGCTGCTATGAATGCTGACTTGTGTGCACCTTATACTAATGAGGAGGTAAAGACAACGCTTTTTCAAACGTTTCCCACTAAAGCACCGGGCCTCGACGGTTTCCCGGCCTTGTTTTATCAGAAGCATTGGGATGTCTGTGGTGAGGATGTGACGAAAATAGTCCTCAGAATTGTTAAGGGAGAGGAAAGTCCAGAGGCTATTAATGATACAGTGTTAGTTCTGATCCCCATGGTGACTAATCCCAACCTCCTCTCACAGTTCAGACCGACCAGCTTATGCAATGTGCTTTATAAAATTGCTTCGAAGGTAGTTGCAAATAGACTGAAACTTGTCTTACTAGATATTATCTCAGAGGAGCAATCTGCATTTGTACCAGGTAGAATGATCACTGACAATATAATATGTGCTTATGAATGCTTACATTTTATGAAGAAGAACGGGTCTAGAAATAATAGCTACTATGCTTTGAAGCTTGATATGATGAAAGCCTATGATAGGCTGGAGTGGTCTTACCTGAGGGCAATTATGGAGAAGTTGGGGTTTGCAGCAAATTGGATTGACACAGTTATGATTATGGTTTCTTCAGTCTCATTTTTAGTTTTGTTCAATGGAGAAAGACTCGGGCGTTTTTACTCATCAAGAGGAATTGGCAGGGAGATCCAATCTCACCTTACCTATTTTTGATTGCAGTAGAGGGCCTTTCGTGCCTCCTGAAGTCCAGTTCACAGTCATCTTCACTAACAGGTATTAGAGTGGCACCAACGGCGCCAGCCGTGAACCACCTTTTATTTGCAGATGACAGCCTGTTGCTTTTCAAGTCTAGTGTGAAGGATGCAGAAAGAGTTTCAAACCTACTGAACATATATTGCAATGCTTCGGGTCAAAGGATAAATACGGGAAAATCATCAATTTTTTCAGTAAAGGTTGCCCGCAAGGACTAAGAGATGGAGTGAAAAATATTTTGAACGTTCATATTGAGTCCCTCAATGAACGATATCTTGGAATGCTAACATATGTTGGTCAGTCAAAAAATGGTAGGTTCAAATGCTTGCGTGATAGGGTTTGTGAAGGGTTGGATGCAGAAGTTGTTGTCGGCGGCAGGGAAGGAAATACTCATTAAGTCAGTAGCGCAGGCTATACCAGTATTTTCAATGGCGTGTTTCAGGCTGCCAAGGGGACTTTGTGACAATATCACATCTATTATTCGTCAGTTCTGGTGGGGAAGCAGTAGGGGCAAACGCAAACCAGCTTGGGTAGCGTGGGACATAATGACTAAACCAAAACACATGGGAGGAATGGGGTTTAGGGACATGGAACTTTTCAACTTAGCTTTGCTCTCGAGACAGGCCTGGAAGTTATTAAATGAAACTGAGTCATTGAGTGCTAGGTTGCTGAAGGTTGTTTATTATCCGGACGTGTCACTGCTACAGGCTGAACTGGGGTCACACCCATCTCAGATTTGGCGAGCGATTCTAGATGGAAGAGATGTTTTGGCTCAGGGTGTGGTCAGAAGAGTTGGTGATGGAGTCCCTACCAGGATATGGGACCATAACTGGATCCCATGAGATAGTTACAAGAGACCGATTGCTTCATTGGTTACAGCCCCGCCACTAATGGTTGCCGACCTCATTGAGACAACCACGACTTCTTGGAGAGAGGAACTGATCCGAGCAGTTTTCACTGCGTTTGATGCAGAAGCAATATTGAAGATTCCTCTCTATACAAGACAGATAGCTGACTTCGGGTCCTGGGGCGAAGAACCTCGTGGGAACTTTTCTGTTGGGTCTACATACCGCATGTTGGTTCAGACCAAATATGATAGAGAGGGCTGGCTGGAAGATCGAGAGGCACCATCTTCTAGCGAGGGGGACAACAACGAATGGAGAGCCATCTGGAGGATAGATGTACCAAGCATAATCAAGGTTTTTCTGTGGCAACTTGCTCAACACTCGATACCTTCGAGCGATGTGTTAAACAGGAGGAATATGGCGACAATGGGGGCATGCAGGCTGTGCGGGTCGCCGGACTCTTGGAGACATGCGCTGCTGAATTGTCCTATGGCACGCTGCACTTGGGCACTTTCTTCGGAGGTCATCTTGGACGAGCTGAGCTCTCAACAACAAGAGTGCCCAAAGACATGGTTATTTGCAATGATGAGAGTGCTAAAACCTGAAGATTTTGTCAGGTTTTCAGTCTCACTTTGGGCCATGTGGGGAGTAAGGAGGAAAGCATTGTATGAAGGCCTTTTTAAGTCACCTCAGGCAACGCATGGTTTCATAAACTCTTATATAATATATATATATATATATATATATATATATATATATATATATATATATATATATATATATCTGATTTCCAGGTCTTATCCCCAACGAGAGAAGGGACAGGGGGTGGATCCGTATAACACCCAGCTTAGATTGCCCCTCCTGATGGTTTTGCGAAGTTGGACGTGGATGCAACTGTGGGTAGTCGGAGCCAGTTTGGAGCTGTGTCGGCGATATGCAGAGGCCAAGTCGGCAATTTCCTTGGAACATCAGCCATTATCTTCAAACATATCAAAGATCCTGCTACTCTAGAAGCATTGAGAGTACGGGAAGGCCTCGATCTAGCAGCTGATCTAAACATCACAAAGGCACATGTTGCTACAGATTGCAAGGTTGTCGCAAGTGAGATTGGCAGGAGAAGTACTGCGGTTTACGAGCCAGTGGTTAGAGAAAATGAATTGCAAGCGTCCTCTTTCATTTCATGTAAAGTAGTTCATCAGTCTAGGAGCTCAAATTATGATGCTCACAACTTAGCAAATCATGCTTTAACTCTGAGCGTTGGCCGCCATGTTTGATTAGGCCAGCGTGAAGGCATTCTATTTGTCCCTGTAAACATTGTGATGACGTAATAAAGCTTTGCGAGGTTGCCTAAAAAACATTTTTTGTCTAAAAATAAAATAAAATGAGAGTACTTTTTTTATTTTGTCTCAAAAAATATGAAAAATAAAAATCAGGATACTTTTATCGTCGACGAGGTGCCTACGGTGACTTCGTAAATTTCAAGATGATATGCCGGCTCAGTCTTTTAAAGGTGCTCGATAAATAAAAATAAAAACATTGTACTTCCGTGATCGCTTGGCTAGGCAGTTAAAGTTCTGCTTGCATTAAATTTATGAGAATTTTTTTTGAGAACACAATAGAGACGCAAGCGCTCATATATATACATGCATACTCTCATTTCTATGAATACATGCGCGGACCTTATCACATGCGCGGACCTTGTCACTGTGAGAATTTTTGAGAGACTGAGTCGGCATATGTATATGATCTTAAGATTGACGAAGTCACGACAGACGTCTCGTAGTTGACGGATACATCTCCTCCTACTGAATGCGCATCGGCAGAAATCCTGAAATCACTTCAGAAATAATACGAGCACTAGGACTTGACCCCAGATGAATTGAGAATACCACTGTTCATCTAAACATTCAACCACGGATTGGTTCTTGGCTACGGTAATTTTATTTGGCCGACGTTCCCTCACTCAATTGTTTGTGCGAAACAATTTCGACCACACATGCCGTCACCATGGTCACCAAGCGCGTCCGGGCACGCATGTGTGGCAGTCGCGCCCGTATGAGCATCCTAAACTTAATCTGCTCCTTGTGAGTTCTTTGTGCAGCTTTTCTTTCGACCAACTGCACCGTGCAAACAGCTGAAAATAGATTAGCCTTTCACCCCCCAAGTTGAAGAGAACTGTAAAAGCAAACATGGCAAAATATAAGATACACATATAAGCAGTGACTCTATCGCCAAGAGTAGCATCGCACAAACCATACGCTACATAATACAAGTGACCTCCTCTAGGTCTACGTGTAGATTGATGCAATGCAAGGTCACCATGCCACAGCTCACACATCAGACCAAGTGACCTTGAACTCTCCAATGTCCTCGTTGAGCCTCAATGCCTTCCACACGGCCAGCGACCCGTCCACGGCGTTGTTGGGACACGGCGGCTCGAAGTTGTGCTCCGCATCGCAGTTGTTCACCGAATCGTACTCGTCGACGACCTTGGCCAGCGGACTGCCCGTTTCCGTTAATGCGGATCATCTTGTTGCACCTGCGTGTGCCGTCGAGGCGCAGCCACCCGGTGGACAGCGCCACCACCAGCTCGCTGTCCTTGTGGAAACGGTTGTCGCAGAAGGACTTGCCGCCACCGTCCCCGCCCGACGCGAAACTGTTCAGGGTCAGGATGGCCGGCGTCTCGGCCGACATAAGGGGCGAGCACTTGAACTGCCGGTAGCGGTGGCCGGCCACGCAGCAGTCGAGCCGTGCTCCCTGTTGCATTTGGCGGCTAGCTACCCCGTGCAGGAAGGAAGGTGTAGGAATAAACATGACGCGTAGACCAATAGTAATAGTAGGACTAGAAATCCTAACCGAGTAGGTTACATAGCTACTCCTAGGTGTTATACCTAAAATCTGTACCACAACGAAAACAGTAAGCAAAAACAAGGCACGTCAAGAGCCTTTGGCAATCACCAAATATTCCTCCATTTGTTCGCTGAGTCACGATCCGCCGACGAGACAATCGAGTCTAGCAAGCTACGCTACTAGAGGTTCACGTACACGTACGGTGGTTACGCCGGCCCGGCAAGTTGCATGCACGTGGCTACTGTTGTTAATCCATCCAGCTACCTGCCTGTGTGCTAGCTTTACAAGTACGTGGAGTTCCTGGGTGATCTGATCTAGAAGATCAAAAGCCAACAATTGATATTAGAGCCTCGACAATCTACGATCTACAATGATGGACAGCGACGCTGAGTCTATCAAATCCGGCAACGGCGGTTCCAAGGCGAATAAGAACAGCGACAAGGTGAAGAAGGGCGGCAAGTTAGCGACTAGTGGTGGCGGAACGGGCGGCGCCAATGTACTGACGCATCGCAACATCCCCATCCAGTACCCGATGCTCACCGACGCCACGCGTGTGGGCGGTGAAGATGAAGATCATTCTCCAAACCCTTCGAGTGTGGGAGGCCATCACGGACGACGACGTCGACCAGGAGTGCGACGAAGGTGCCATGGCCGCCACAGCCCAGCCTGTGCCGGATTCCGTGCTGATGACATTGGCGGAGTTCGAAACAGCAAGAGAGGCGTGGAATGCACTCAAAGAGATGAGGATTGGAGAAGATCGCGTCACGAAGGCTCGGGCACAAGTGCTGAAGCGCCAATTTCACAAGTTGCAGATGAAGGAAACTGAATCGGTGAACGACTATGCCATGCGTCTGACTACTTTGGTGGGAGAGATCCGCGTGCTTGGTGCAAAGATCGACGAAGCCGAGATTGTGGAGAAGTTTTTCAGTTCGGTGACTGATAAATTCACGTACATCATCGGCACGCTCGAGCAGCTTTACGACATCGACGACATGACAATAACAGAGGCGATCGGACACTTACGGACATGGAAAGAGAATGCTCGTGGCTGTTGAAACGGCAACGGAGGAGGTAGTGACCAACTCATGTACTCACGCGCAGATTGGGAGTCCTCAAGTAGCAAAGGAAGGCGCAATGTTGGCGAAGGCTCAAGCAACGCGAAGTGCGGCGGACAAACCGAAGAAGGCAAAGGAAAAGGCAAGCCACAAGGTCGTGGTAAGGCGGACCGATCTAAAGAGCGGAAGCCACAGAACTTGGATATGTCTGAGGTCAAGTGCTATAACTGCAACGAGATGGGTCACTTTGCGAAGGATTGTCCAGAGCCTAACAAGAGGGAGATCAAGGAAAATTTGGCGAAGTAGGAGGACGAACGTCCAGGTCTTCTGATGACCGAAGTTTGTGATCTCGTGGAGCCTAACAAGCGGGAGATCAAGGCAAATTTGGCGAAGCAGGAAGACGAACGTCCAGCTGTTCTGATGGCCGAAGTTTGTGATCTCGTCCAAACAGCGGTTGTGAAACCAAGTCGGAAGGTGCTACTTCATGAGAAGAAAGTAATACCGAAGTTATCCGGAAACCAGAATGTGTCATGGTATCTTGACACAGGTGCCAGTAACCACATGACGGGGTGCAAGGATAAGTTCCTCGAGCTGGAATATGATGTTCAATTCGGTCAAGTTCGGTGATGGTTCAAATGTGGAGATTTGCGGGCAAGATTTTGTCCTCTTCGAAGGTCTCACAGGAGAACATCGCATACTCACTGGAGTGTACTACATCCCACGGCTTCTCAACAACATCATCTCTGCCGGGAAACTTGATGAGAATGGATGCAAGGTGGGTATTGAGAACGGAGTGATGACGATCTACGACAACCTCCGAAACGTGCTAGCACAGGTGAATCGCACGCAGAACAGGCTCTATATCCTCAACCTTGATCAATCTCAACCGGAGTGTTGGCTCGCAAGGAGTGATGATGATTCGTGGTTATGGCATGCTAGATTTGGACACGTTAACTTCTACGCCTTGAAGAAGATGTCAAAGATGGAGATGGTATCTGGGATGCCATTTATCGACCATGTTGATCGAGTATGTAACGGGTGCTTGGTTGGATAACAGAACCGCAGGCCATTCCCTACCCAGTCTACCTATCGTGCAAGTGAGGCACTCAAGCTGCTCCATGGTGATCTATGTGGCCCTATCACCCTAGCAACTCACGGAGGAAAGAAGTATTTCTTCCTGGTGGTAGATGACTACTCGAGATATATGTGGGTCATTCTCCTACGATCTAAAGATGAGGCATTTGAAGCGTTCAAGAAGCTGAAGGCTACAACAGAGATGGAACACAAGCTGAAGGTTCGCGCTCTACAGACAGATCGCGGCGGAGAGTTTACGTCGAACAAGTTCAATGACTAATGCGAGAAGATTGGCATAAAGAGGTTCCTCACGGCAGAACGGGGTTGTTGAAAGGCGCAATCAAACCGTCGTTGATATGGCAAGGAGCTTACTCAAGATCAAGAATCTGCCGGGGACTTTCTGGGGAGAAGCTGTCTCGACAGCAGTCTATCTTCTCAACCGGGCTCCAACGAAGGCGGTGATCGGCAAGACTCTGTATGAAGCAATCTATGGACGTAAGCCGAATGTGTCTCATCTACGGACGTTCGGGTGCGTGTCCCATGTGAAGATGGCGGAGCCGCATCTCTCAAAGCTTGCCGATTGTAGCACCAAGATGGTGTTCATCGGATACAAGAGGAGTTCCGGCACCAAGGCATACCGCTTCTACGATCCACGAACCAAGCATCTACGGATTTCACGCGACGTCGTGTTTGAAGAAAATCAAGTGTGGAATTGGAGCGCAGCAGCCAACGATGCTCCAAACGGTAACATATTCACAGTTGAATTTCCAACTGATGATGATGCAGGGGAGGACGTCCAGGTGGTTGGCAAGACGCCCAACCAAGGTGACCACCATGCTAGTGATCATCATGGTGCCGACACCAACGACGACGCGCATGGGTCGCAAGGTGATTGAGACAACAACACGCAAGACACGGGTAGAGATCTCGGCAACGACATCGACAATGAGGCGCATAGTGATGATGACAATCAAGATGATGGTCACGATCACAACGACTACACCGACGATGCGGATGCCAACGACCCGGTATCTACCACGCCTGAGACTCAACCGTCTTCCTCAAGTGCATCGACGTCGACACAATTTGTGTCACCTCCTTTGCAAGCCACAACAGATTCTTCCGGGCCTCGTCGCTACAAGCCCCTCAAGAAAGTCTACAAGTACGCAAAGCCAGTTACACTCGAGTACTTCGATTTGTGTTGACTCGGAGTTGAGGAGCCAGCGAACTTCGTAGAGGCGAGCAAAAGTTCAAGTTGGATGCATGCCATGGATGAGGAGATGAAGGCGATCGAGAGCAATGACACATGAACTTTGGTAACCCGACCTCCGAACCAAAAGGCCATAGGTTTGAAGTGGGTTTACAAGTTGAAGAAGGACATGAAGGGTGCCATGGTGAAGTACAAAGCAAGATTCGTTGCAAAGGGCTACGTACAACGTCAAGGAGTTGACTATGAGAAGGTGTTTGCACGGTTGCTCGAATCGAGACGGTGAGAGTGCTCCTAGCTTTGGCAGCACAAGAGGATTGGAAGGTTCATCATATGGATGTTAAATCCGCTTTCCTCAAAGGTGACATCATATAAGAAGTGTACGTGGAACAGCCCCTCGGTTATGAGAAGAAAGGCAAAGAAGGGAAAGTTTACAAGCTCAAGAAGACACTTTACAGGAAGCAAGCGCCAAGAGCTTGGAACTTAATGTTAGACCGAAGTTTGGTCTCGCACGGGTTTAAAAGATGTCCCCTCAATGATCCGAAAGACAGTCTATCAAGCACCAAAGAACTGGTGAAGATTGAAGACGCGACCAAAGAAGAGTGTTGCCATCAAGCTATGGATGAGCTGACAACAATAAAGATGGTCCCTAAAATACTACGAAGAACATTAAAATCAATGCCAAAGTCCCGATCACGTCGAGAACGTCATGTTTAGGGGGTGAATGTAGGAATAAACATGACGCGTAGACCAATAGTAATAGTAGGATTAGAAATCCTAACCGAGTAGATTAGATAGCTACTCCTACCTGTTATTCCTCTATAGCTAACCGAGTAGATTAGATAGCTAACCGAGTAGACGTCGAGAAATCTGTACCACAACGAAAGCAATAAGCAAAAACAAGGCGCGTCAAGGGCCTTTGGCAATCACCAAATATTCCTCTATTTGTTCGCTGAGTCACGATCCGCCGACGAGACAATCGAGTCTAGCTAGCTACGCTACTAGAGGTTCACGTACATGTACGATGGTTACGCCGGCCCGGCAAGTTGCATGTACGTGGCTACTGTTGTTAATCCATCCAGCTGCCTGCCTGTGTGCTAGCTTTACAAGTACGTGGAATTCCTGGATGATCTGATCTAGAAGATCAAAAGCCAACAGAAGCCACTGATGTGGCATTTGCCGCCGTACGGCTGGGCTTTGTGGGCTTGTGTACGCTGCTGACGGCGGACGCGGAGACGGCATGGACCTGGAGGTGGAGTGACAGGAACTGCAGGACAGCGAACACGGACAGTAGCTTCATGTTAGCCATGCCTGCCAGGTTGCATGCAGATCTGCTATTTGTGCTTGTGTGAATCTGTTGATCGATCTTCTTTGTATAGAACCACAATTAGCTGATGTAACCGGAACCGGGCGCGTCAGTCGATTCAGTCTCATCTCATCGGTTTTGCAACCCACAGCTGGTGAGTTGGTGATAGTCCTGTAATATTTGGACCATTAAATCGTCCTGCACCCGCCAAAACTTTATCCTGAAATCTAAAAAGCAGCCGGCCACTAAATAGACAGAACGAGCGGCCGAACGAGAGCCGCTCGATCTCGTCCCGATCGACGCCGCGCGGTGTCCAGGTGTCCCCTGGTCGGGAGGTGGGGCCGCGCCGCTCAGACCCGCGTGTGGACCAGTCGCCTGGTCCGATTTGCGCCGCGCCCGCGAGATAAATCGTCCGTGGGACCCACATGTCATCGAGGATTAGGCAGTTCTCCAGCGTTTTAGCCGTCGTGCGTAGTGGGCGGCGGTTTCGAATTTCGTGCCATTACCCCGTCCACCCCCACCTCTCGCCGCCCATTCCTCCACTTTCCCCCTTTGCTTTCGCCGTTGGTTGGTGCTCGGAGGCGGTTCCAAATCCGCTGGGTTGTGGTCGACGGCGGGGCGCGCCGCGAGGGTCGTCGTCCGCGGCGGCTCTGGTACTGCTCCTACGCGCGCTCCTCGTCTTCGTCCCTGCTTGTTTCTCCACTCGCCCGTCCTCCTTTTTCCGATGAGGTCGCTCGTTTTCCGGTGAGGTCGCGGTCGTTGTCAGGGAGGTCGAGGTAGAGGTCGAGGTCGCGGTCGGGGTTAGGGAGGTCGAACTCATTTTCCGGCGAGGTTGAGGTCACCCCAGCGGACTACTTCGTTTGGGAAACCGCCGGATTGGCAGGGATGGGTTAGGGTTGTGCTCATCCTGTCGTTTTTGAGTTGCAGTAGGGGGTGAGCTCGTGCATATGGTTCAGGGAGGATGAGTGGTTCGCGGCGATAGTGCCTCTTCTGTGGATTGAAGCCTCGCGGTGGATCTAGTGTTTTTGATGAGTGTTTTCCCCCGCGGTGTGCAACTCTGTCGCCCCTTGCGTGCAAATTAGGAGCAGCAGTAGACAATTTTTGAGATAATATAGCCAATCTGCCAGCCTTCTGGTGGTTCTCGTGGGTCATGTGTTTTTCTCCTCTTGTTTGTAATTAGGGACCATTACATGTGCAAATTAGTACCTGTGCAAATTAGGGACCATTACCTGTGCTAACCAACTAAGAGGGTGAAACTTGTATCACGACCACTTTTTAGTTGGTAGACACTTGTGTTCCAGTTGCACAAAATTCTATCCAGTTGGCTTCATTCATATAGTAGTTGGCTGTCCCTATGTTTTGCAGTTGCACCAATTTTTTGCTAGTTGGGTTTCTACATACTGTTCAGTTGCACAAGTTGCCTGCTCAGTTGGCTACATCACTTTTACTAGTTGGCTGTCCATATGTTCTACACCTGCACATGATTCTTTAGTTATTCTGTAAGTTGTATTAGATGTGTGCAATGTTGTGTGCAATGCATTGGCTGATTTCGTAGTTGGTGTTTAGAGATTTAAGTGGTTAGTTGCACAAAATTCTCCTCAGTTGGCTACGTCCATATAGTACTTGGCTGTCCATATGCTCTGTAGTTGCAGCAGTTGTTTTGGTCAGTTGGCTCACTGTTTTTGTGTGCAATGCATTGGCTGATTTCGTAGTTGGTGTTCAGAGATTTAAGTGGTTAGTTGCAAAAAATTCTCCTCAGTTGGCTGCGTCCATATAGTACTTGGCTGTCCATATGCTCTGCAGTTGCAGCAGTTGTTTTGGTCAGTTGGCTCACTGTTTTTGTACTAGGTGGTTGTCTATACTGTGTTCAGTTGCACAAGTTGCCTGCTCGGTTGGCTGCATCACTTTTACTAAGTTGGCTATTCATATGTTATACACTTGTGCCAGTTGCTCTACTTAGTTGGTTTTACTTAGTTGCATATGTTATACACTTTTACTAGTTGGCTGTTCCCCCCTCTGCTGTGTGCAACTAGGGACTCTTGTTTGTACAATTTTAGCACCAATGCTTGCCAATTTTCCAATATAATCTACCCCAATCCACCAGCGTTGTGGTGGCTGTGGTGGTTTATGTGTTATTCTCCTGCTTTTGTGCAACTAGGACCCCTTGATTTGTGCAAATTAGTACCAATGCTTGCCAATTTTCCATTTTATTTTTTCTCAATGTGCAAGTCTTTTGTTGTGGATGTGGTTGTTTTCATGTGTCTCCCTTCATGTTCAACTAGGGACGCTTTTTTCAGAATAAGTTATCTCACTGAGCTTGTTGCCTTTACTTAACTTTTTTCTGTCTAGGTATTACTTGTCACAGTTGGCAAGTAATAATTAGGCAGAAAAAAGTTAGTTGGCTTATTTGATGTCCAGTTTGCACAAGGTTTACTGCCCAGTTGGCTGCATGATTGTAGTAGTTGGTTGTCCACATCTTCTAACTATGTTTTTTTGTTGCATTTCCTTCCGCAGGGCAAAAATGGTTATAATAGGAGGAGATGCGGGTGGCAATGAAGGAGATGTATTTTTATTCACTTTTTTTTCTTTTGTTTTTGAGTTGTTTTTCAACTTATGCATGTATGCTAATGTCTTTTTTTCATGTTTTCTTTTGGTTGCTTAATCAGCGTTCTGGAAGTCAACCTCTTCGCCGGAACTCGAAGCGTCCTGCTAATCGCCAGCCACGACTTGCGCAGAGTGTTGAGCAGGGAGAGGATGTTGAGGTAAGTGGCATGTTGATGACACAAGTCCATTTTTTGGTTTTGTTTGGGTCATATAACATTTTTTTATTTTTTCCCATGCTCATGTTTTTTTCTTAGGATGCTGATCAGTTCCGTGTTGTAAAGCGGACTAGACGTGCAACACTTGGCAAGGGAGCTGAGTCATCTTCTAGGGTAAGTAAAATCTCAAATATAAGTGTTTTTTCTCGCCTTTTTTTAGATAGTGATGAAATTATGCAGCAGTTCGGAACACTATTTTTTGTTTTTAGTCTGTCAATAACAACCTTTTGTAGTTGACATCTCTAGTCATTTTGATTTAAATACAGTTGACATTAGTTGGCATTAGTTGGCATCTTGTAGTTCACTAGTTGGCATGTTTTCATAGTTGACATCAGTGGTCATTTTTTTGTGCAGGCAGCAGTTGCTGGAGAAGCTGTCGCATCTTCCGCAGCAGATGCTGAGGTATGTGGGTTTTTTGTGTTTTTATGAGCTATTTGAATAGTTCTTTGCAAACCTTTTTTTAGTTACTGTTTTTCTTGTGTTGCAATATCATTTCTTATTGTTGCACATACACTAGAACTTTTTGTAGCTGCCAGGTCTCGTTCTTTTTTTATTTACTGTTTTATTGTTGCACATTCAGTTGCACACTGGCAGTCTTTGCAGTTGTCCTCATGAGCTTTATTAGTTGCACAAATACATCATGATGATTGCTAGTTTTTTTTCATTCTTGTTTTTTCTCTTGTGTTTAATGTTTGTGTAATGCTTTCATTTTCTAATCAACAGGGCAGCGGCAAAGGAGTTGAGGTGGCTCCAGGGGAAGATGTGGAGCGACCATCACAAGCAGGCAGGATAAGGGCATCACCAGCGCGCTTTGCAAATTTAAACGCCTCTCTAACTCCACTACAGAAATCAGAGCTAGTTTCGAGGTCGGTCGGGGGGCTATTGAACTTATCAGACACACTTCCAGCGGACCTCACTAAGTTCCTGGTGCAGTCCTACCAGCCACAGACCTCTGAAATGGTTTTCCCAGGAAGGGGAAGGATCCGTGTCGATGCTGACAGTGTTCAGAGGGTATTTGATCTCCCAAACAAGGGTCCAAAAGTCAGATATTTAGTTGACAAGGATGCCACTAGGAGATTCAGACAGGCTTTCAACATAACTGGAAATTCTCATCCCCAGATCACTACATGGCTCAAGATGATTGAGCATATGGCTGGAAGAACGGATGACACATTTTTTATGGCCTGGCTTGCGGTTGCCTTCAGTACTTTTCTAGCACCAACCACGGCCTTGAAGCTCAGCCCAAAGTGTTATGGACTTGTGCTAGATCATCAAATGCTAAAGAATACAAACATCTACCTCTTTGTAGCAGAACACATTAACGAAGCTTTCCGGAACATGGACCAGGAGAAGCAAACTGTTTGCTGCTGCTTGTATCACTTGATGGTTAGTGAAAACGACCACTTTTTTCCATCTGTTCCTGTTCTTTCTGTGCAGTTATAGTTTGCTGAAATTCTCATAACAATAACTGAACTTGGCTTTTTCTTTTGTTTGGGTCTGGTGCAGATACTATACCTTGATGCGCTCGTACATGACATCCCAGTAAGCAACTGCGCGATACGATCGAATGCATGGGATAGTACTCTAATTGCCAAGGTGATCAAGAAGGATACTATCTCTCATGGTGTGTTCGGCAAATTACAAGTGAGTTCTTTTTTGTTTTTTTCCAACAGTGTCTTCCTTCTATGTTCTTTTGATGTCTGGTCACTCTTTTTGGAAATTGCACAGAAAACTGTCATCAGTTGGCACAACAATGCATGTAGTTGCACAGATTATAGCTTTAAGTTTGGCAATCTGCACACATGTTTATTTTAAATTGGCACACCATCTTTTTTAAGTTGCACAGTTTTACTAATCTTGTTGCACAGATGTGTTGCATCAGTTGGTAGGAACTTTTTTTTAGGTTCCATGTGTGTTGCACAGTTTTTGTGTCTTTGTTCAGTTGCATATATGTATAGTTGAATTTGTCTACCCCAGTATCTTGTTTGTAGTTGCACAGGTTGTAATGTGTGGTTTCATTCAACACACAAATCTATTTTGATAACCTTGTTATTTTCTGTTTCTCTTTTTTTTACATCAGCTTAAAGAGGAGTATAGAGGCACGGAGCAGACACCACTGTTTGGTGGAATTTTGCAAGCTGAAGCATTTGTGGCATCCAAATTACCAATAACATATAATCCGCAGGTTAGTGTTTTGCATACATAAACTTGTATCACTTACCAATATTTTTTCTATTGGCTGGGATGTATGTTCAGTTGGACATGTATAACTTTTGTAGTTGCGAAAATTCAGAATTTAGTTGGCTGTGATGTATGTTCAGTTGCACATATAAGGTTTTGTAGTTGCACATGTTCTTTTGGATAGTCAAAGTGTTCATTTACAACCATTGTCATCAACTTTTGGCAGAAATGCATGGTTTTTACTTTGTGCCACAGTGCATGTGTAGTTGGCTAGAATCATATTTTTAGTTGGCCAGAAAGTGTGTATTAGTCGTTTTTGCTTATCACATCATGGTCAGTTACATACATTTTTACTTTTTATTATTTTTTCTAACTGAATCAGTACTGAATCTTTTTTGTGTTGATGCAGAAAAAGGCAAAAATTGCGAAAGTGGTCAATGAGCTATGCAAGGCTGTAACTAAACAGGTTGGCACCTTCATTAAAGAAGTTGCCAAGATTGATGACGAGGAACCAGATATTGATCCTTACGTACAGCAGCCATCAATGCAAACTGGGGCATCACGCCGTGCTCCAAAAAGAAAGAGATGGCGGTCAACTATACAAGAAGAAGAAGAATTTGTTGAGGATGATTCAGAAGAAGATGAGGAAATGGGAGCAGCGATAGATGCTGACGACGATGAGGAGACAGATGCGGATGAATCAGAGGAGGAGGACAAGGATGAGGATGACAATGAAGAAGATGCAGAGGAGGAGGAGGATGAGGAGGAAGAGGAGGAGGAGGAGGAGGAGGAGGAGGACAAACAAGAAGAGGACAAAGGAGAGGAGGAGAACAAGGAAGAAGATAGTGATGCAGAGGAGGAGGAAGAAGAAGGTGAGGCCAGAGAGGGGGACGGGGACAAAGGGGCAGCAGTTGATGGCAGTGAGAGGGGAGAAGACAAAGGCGCAGCAGCTGATGGCAGTGAGAGGGAAGAAGACGAGGATGAAGAAGACGAGGATGATTATGGTGATGATAAAGGGGGATCCAATGGAGGCAGCGACAGCAGCGATGACGATGATGATGACAACGCTCCTGGTTCTGGTGGTACAGGTGGCAACACATCCAGGAGGACTAGCACTCACGCCACCCCTGCGAGCAGCAGCAATTCATTGAGTAGCAGGAGCACACTACAGTTGTTGATTGACAAGACTTGCTGGAAAGACAAGGATTTGCCAAAGTCAAAGAAAAATGACGAAGCAGAGTCTCAGGGAAGCATTGATATGTTCAAGCTCTGCAACTTGAAGCCAGCTTTGCCAACCACCTTTCCCGTGCCAGATTTCAGCGACAAAGATATGTGTGAGAAGATCAACTTTGCCATTGACAAGAGCTTGTTCTTATCAACTGAAGCTGAAAAGAATCAAATTGACATGGAGGAAGCAGGAAAGGGTCTTGACTGGGTTCATTCAAAGGAAAAATACAAGGAATATTTAAAGCTGCTCCCAGACCTAAGCTCCAGCAAGAGCAAGGCAGCATCCACGGCAAACCCTCACGTGGTCCAGAAGTGTAAAGTAGTTTCAATGAAGAAGAATCTGCAGTTGCCTCAAACCAAGGAGAAGATGGTGAGTGAAGTTGCTGAAGTAAATATGGTCAAGGAAGCTGTGCTTCAAACTGATATGCCAACAGTAGTGAGCAGAGAGCCAACCAATGTCAGAGAAGTTCAACAGATCAAGGGGAAGACTCCCCTTTCAACAGTCGCACCAAAACCACCTAAGTAGAAGATTGTCAAGTTTGCCAGGGGCGCAAAGGGGGAACAGGCCACAAAAGATTTGGGGTTCAGAGACGAGAGAGAGCTGCGAGCCGCAGCCATTGATGCAGGGGTGCCAAGTTCTGCCAGGTTGCTGCCAACTCAGACTGGAAAGATGCCAATTACAGATACCAGTGTGCCAACTGATGTGTTAGTTAGCAGTATGGTCACAGTCAAAACCACCACAGCTGGTCAGGAAGGCACCACTGGAACTGCAAGTCCCAAGGTGCCTACTGATAGAGATGCTTCAATGCCAAACACAAAAGGAGGTGATCCAACTATCAAAGTGCCGTCCCCAAGAGTTGTCTTTCAGCAACCATTAACACAAGAGGAGGTGTTCAACATTATAAGTAGGTGCAAGCCTCCAAGGCCGCCAACTACAACACTATTGCGAACCAAGTCAGCGAATGATGCACCCATGTTTGTGCCGCAAGGAGATGCCCTGGTCCTTGAACCCTTACGAAGATCAAACTCTTATCATGGTGACGGGTTCTGCGATGCACCATCTTTTGACCTCGGCATAGATGGTGATGCTCCAGCACCTGCTCCAACAGTAGATACAGCGGAAGCCGGTGTGATTAGCATCGATGAGTGTGAGTTAGACCCAGCAGCTGTGAATGAAGGATGTGATGCTGCTGATGTTGGCAAGGCAATAGCTCAAGAACTAGATGTTGGTTCACCAGAGAATTGCCACACCCCGATATGCGCAGAACCAGAACTTGGCACGAGCAGTTCTTGGGGGCCACCTCTTGCACGAAGACAGAGGAGGGTAAGAAGGCCCGCAGCATCTCAAAGGTCTCCATTCATCGAATACAACAAGAACAAGACTTTCAGCACCAATGAGGTAGTGAACAAGCTTTACGCTGCCCTCTTGTATTGGGTCAGGCATCACAAAGGAGCAAATGATGGAGCTACCAGGTAAACTAACTCCCCACAGCCTACATACATATCTTTTTCAGTTGCATAGCACCAGCCACTTAGTTGCACAGAAAGCATAGTATGTTGCACAGAACAGGGCTTTTAGTTGCACACTGTTCTTTTTTCATTTTCATGCACATTTTTTTGCTGCTGTGACCCTTCGAGCTAACTTGTCTTTTTATTGCTTTCAAAAAAATCAGCCCTGAGATAATTAAGTATGGTGCTTTCTACATTTCTTTAAAGGAGTTAGTTGATTCGATGAGGCCGGTTCAATGGTTGTCAAAAATTGTTATTGAGACTAGAATCTTGCACATCATGGATAACTTACCAGAAGGGTCAAAGAAGGTTGTTATGCCACTGAGGTTTTCTGTAAGTTTTTCCAAAACCTTCTTTTTACCCTCATCTTTGTTCTGTAGCACTTTTCGTTGACCATTTGAGGGAGGCCTTTCACCTACTAAGGAGTTTTGAGCCATGTTTTATAATCTCTGCAGATAAAATTACAGCAAGGGATCCACAATGTGAATGAGATGAACAAGATGTTTGATTACAAGAACCGTCTCGACAAGAAAGACTTAGTGAGTGTTGTGCCCACATCATCAATCTTTTTTTAGTTGGCACCCACAGCATGTCCAGTTGCACACGACACATCTGTTAGTTGGCAGATACTTGTTGCAACCCGTTTTTAACTTGACCAAGTCTTTTACTGTTTTTCTTAGCTACATCTTGTATTTTTGTGTCTGAAATCGTTCACGCTTGCAGGTCATGCTGCCAGTGCTCGAGTGCGCAGATGTAACCGATAAGGACGGAGGGAGGCATTATTGGGTCTTCAGTGTCAACTTGAGGGACGGACGCTTCGAAGTTCTTGATTCAAGTAGGACGCTGGACAACATTGAGCTGATGAACAACGCCTCTACCATTGCGGGGGCAGTACGCCAGCTATGGAGGAAGCATTACCCAAAGTTCAGCATTGAGCACTTCCAGATTATTGATATTGACGTACCGAAGCAGCTTGGCAAGTAAGACAATAAGAATTTCATTCCTTATCAATCAAATACAATCATTTTGTAGTTTTTAAATTTTTCTTCATGTGCAATCTTTAGTATTTTTAAGACACAGTACTAGTCTTCAATCTGTATTATCATTTTTATGAGTTTCTAATGGATTATCTAGCTAGTTGCAGAGTGGCGCGTAAGTAGTTGCAAAGTGGCACATAATGAGTTGCAGTAGAACACAAGCAGTTGCACAGTAGGACATAAGTAGTTGCACAGAGTGCATTATCTTTTTTTGGTTTTAATTTTATGTGACAATTTTTTTTGCCCATTTTTTGCAGTAATGAGTGTGGGTTGTTCGCACTGCTTAACGCCACCGAGTGGAATGGTAGCCAACTGCCCAACTACGACCCCAAGGAAGTACTCAACATCAGGAAGAAGCTGACGTATGATTGGGTCACCAGCGTGCACAACACCGCCCCATGGAGGAAGTTGCTGAGATACGACAAGGAGTAGGTCAGTACTTTTTTTTCCGGCTCCATGGAGGAAGTTTCTGGTTTGTACAATTTTATTAAGTAGATTTTGTAGTTGCACACTGCTAGTAATTGCGTTTTGCAACTCAATATCATCACTTTTGTTGATACATTAGGAGCACTGTATATACAATTGTTCAACAACTAAATATTTAACCAGTTGCCAACAAAGGCACAAATAGCAACTTTTTTTTACACAGTGCATGAACTAATTCAAGCAACATAAATTAGATAAAGAGGAATCATAGATGCTGAATGTGTCCACTTGGTCCCAACATTGCTAAAAAAGACATCATTATTTTTCCTTCTTTGTTCCAAAGTTACAAATGAGGAAACAGAATCATAGGAGCCTCTGTGGACACACACCAGCAGTGTGCTCTGTAGATTGGCACTGGCTGCATTTGTTTTTCTTCTTTGGGTGTAGCTCCAGCGCCGATTTGTACCGTCGACTCTTTGCCCTACCCTTTGTAGTAGACCTTGGAGGATCCCTGGGCACAAAATCATCAGAAGCTTGTGCAAGGGATGCAGCCTCCAACGGGGCAGTAGGACCGTCACGATCACCTGTGTAATAATCATATAAAAAGTTTAGTATTTTTGTTATTGTGCAACCAGCACTGATGTTCTGTGCAACCACACAGTACATTTTTGTGCAACTAACTGGTTGCTGTGTGCAAGTTAAGTTGAAAAAAACACCTGCAGTAGCACGGCCTGTTATGGTACTTGGATTGTAGTCGCCTATGGGCAGAACATGAAAAACAAGTTAGATTTTTAGCTTGATCCTCAAACTAACACAGCGCACACAACTAGGCAGCATGTTTCTGTTCAACTGGGCACTATGATATGTGCAACTAAAGTCACTCACCCTAGTATTTGTTTTGGAGTCGGTGAAGGTACTAACCTGGGTTATGAGCCCCCTGAGTCCTGCCTGTAGGTCCATTGGGAGTAGCACAAAGGGCACTGCTAGTTGGGCCTGGCGGGGGAGGAGGTCTTTGAGGGTTGGCATCACCTATAGGCAGAACAGGACAAACAAGTCAGTTGTGTTTATCTTTTTATGCTCAAACTAACACAGCATGCGCAACTAGGTAGCCTGTTCGGTGCAACTGAGCACCATGATGTGTGCAATTGGATTTACAGACCTAGTTTGATGGGGAGTTGGGTGAAGGTAATTACCTAGACGACGAGCCCCCTGAGTGCTGCCTGTAGGGCCATTGGGAGGAGCATGCAGGGGAGGAGGTGGCGGAGGATGTCGTGTACAGCCAGGAGGGGGAGGAGGTCCTTGAGGGTTGACATCACATATATGCATAACTGGAAAAAATAAGTTAGCTGCGTTATCTTTGATGCGTGAACTAACACAGCATGCGCAACTAGGCAGTATGTTCTTGTCCAAGTGGCTACCATGGTGTGTGCAACTGGGCACAATGATGTGTGCAACTGAAGTTACACACCTAGTTAGATCAGGAGTTGGGGCAGGTAATTACCTGGATGATGAGCCCCCTGATTGCTGCCTGGAGGTGGAGGAGGTCCTCGAGGGTTGCCATCATCTGATGGCCCCGTTGCAGCAGTCGGTTTTTTCCTTTTCTTGGACTTGTTCAGGTGGCCGATCTCGGTACGTGCTGCACGCATATGCTTGTATACAATAGCTTGTGCTGGATCAGAACCACTCGCAAACTTTGCTAGTTTCCGAAAATCGTATATCATGTTCCTCTCCCTTATCTGCTTCTTTGATTGAGGAGGCATTTCATCCGGTTTCTCATAACCAGTCCCTGGCGCACTAGGTACAGCAGTAGGTGTCCACCGTCTTAGCAGGTACCTTTGCGGTATGACATCAACGCCAACATGGGTGAACACCTTGAGGATGTGGCAACAGAGGATGCCGTCCTTGTCCATTTTACAACACTCACACAAATAGGAACGCTCCTCCACCCTTGCCTGCACCAAGTAGTTTCGAGAACCATATTTCGCAACAAATTCCTGGTTCGGTCTGAGCTCAAACACATCAGCACCAACTTGGAATGCATTATAACGTCCAATCAGCTCAAACTCTTCTCTAAACTTGCGGTAAAGGTCTCTAGTATAGGTTTTGTAAGCTTGCTTCTCTATTGGGAAGTTGGACCACAACTCAATCTCAAGGTGTTGTGTCCTGTAATCATTGCAGCCTTCCTTGGCAAGGATGTGGTTCTGTATTTTTTCATATTGCTTGACGAAGTTCAACATTGAGTTGTGTGGGTTCACATATCTTTTGAGGACGGCGTTGAACCCCTCACTACGCTGTGTAGACTGGAGGAAGGGAAAGAACCTGTGTTTGAAGTAGCACGGCACCCAAGTTGACCTGTATTCGTACAACTTCTCAAAGTGCGTGTGTGCCATAGGCTCATACTTGATCATTAACCCAGCCCAATTCTGCTCAAACTCGTCTATAGTGAAGCTGAAGTCAACACACTTGTTGAAATCATCAGAGAGTCCTGGATTCCGGCACACCAACCAACCAACCTTTTCCTGAGCCTTTTTCATGATGTGCCATCGACAACAACGGTGCACGGTGGTTGGAAAGATGCTCTGTATTGACTGCCTCATCGCACCATCCTGATCGGTGATGAAGTTGTCAGGAGGTTTGCCATCCATAGCCTCTAGGAATGCTCCAAAGACCCAATCAAAGCTCGATGCCAACTCCTGCCTCACAAACGCGCAACCCAGCATGAAAGATTGGCCATGTCGGTTTATTCCTATGAAGGGCGCGAACGGCATATTGTACAAGTTGGTCATGTAGGTGGTGTCAAACGATATGCAATAGTGGTACGCTTCCACATAAGCTTTTCGAGCTAAGCCGTCCACCCAAAATATGTTGACAACTCTGTCCTCTTCATCATATTTCACCTTATAGAAGAAGTCTGGATCGGTTTTTTGTATATCCTTGAAGTGCGCAATTGTCTCAATCAGATCACCCTCCTTTGTGTCATCTCTACGGAAACTTGTACAAAGATTTGTTATTGCCTCTGGTCCAAACGGCACCATCATCTCAGATTCATAGAACTCTGCCATTACATGCATCATTCGTCCTGCATAATACAAAAACAAACAGTATATCCTTTTTTTAGTTGCACAAATGCGCACATCCAGCCGCACAGTAATAGGACACGTGTTGGCACAGAAGATAATCACAGGAAATGGACACCTAGCTGCACCTTTTTAAAAACACTTTGCAGTTTTTGCATACAGGACATTCTGTATTTGCACAGTAAAGACAATCTAGTTGCACAAGAAGCACCCAAAGTGATATATAAAAAGCATGGGAAGTTGGACAGCAGTTGCATAGTTAAGCCATTTCAGTTGCACAGTAGTACCATAACAGTTGCACACTGGACTGCCTAGAGGGAAACTTAATTCTTCAAGGGATATAGAAAAACACCACACCTGTAGTCAAGTTGCAGTTATACAAGATGCGCAGAAACTCCTTTTCATCAGGTGAGATGCCTTGGTGGGATCTCAAATATTTGGACAATGAAGGTTTGTTCACGAGCGGATGATTGTGGTCACGAACAAAGTGCGTCACCTCCCATCGCCCATCTATCAGCTTCACCAACATTTTCGCCTTGCATTCAGTATGCTTTATTATCTCACGTTTGCGCTTCTTCTTCTTCTTACTAGTACCAGCATCCTCTTCAGCAAATATTGGAGGTTCTTCTTCCATCTCCTCATCACTGTTAACAGATGTTGGATCTGGAATAGGGTCCAGGTAAGGAGGAGCCTCAGCTCCTCCATCATCAGCTTTGGGCTTCTTGAACTTGTTGCAGCAAAACTGTTGTTTTATCAATTCATTGGTGCGGGGTGTCCGTCTAGAGGTGTTCATCTTGATAGAGAAACCCATCCGTAGTGCGTAACTGTTGTAGTGATCCTTAGCAATTTGAAGGCTGTCAAACCTCATGCCAACATAGGGTTCCATAGGTTGAGAACCAGCCTCATCCTCTCCTTCTTCTACTTGCACAACTCTGTCAAAAGCCCCAGCTTCTAGCTCAGTCCTGGTTGGACCAGGAACATTTGCCTCGGTTCCTGTGTCATCAAGAGTATGGCTCTCTGACTGCAAAGACACCACTACAGGGGCACCACGGGCTGATGACTGGCCTGCCACATTGTCATGGCCCGTAGGGTTACCATCACGACTTGCCTGCGTGTAGTAAACAGATCGACCATTTTCTGTGCAGTTTCCTTGTTGTATGCTGGGTTGCTGCTGATCCATATCATGAGGAAGCTCATTGAGATCTGGAGGCAACTCATTGAGATCAAGCATTTTTTCCCTTGTTTTTGGATGCTGCCACACACTCCCTGCACATATAAAAAAAAGAAGAAATTGATGCCATCAGTTGGTAACCACAGAAAAACTGTGTTTCAAAACAACCTAAAAGCAACATGACCATAGCATAATCTTTTATTATAACAGTTATGAATTTTTTTGTTTGCACAGAGTTGTTATGTTAGTTGCACAGTTTGCAGTAAATAACTGGCAAGAGCATGACTTCTTTTTGCTACAGAGTTTTTCTTACCCTTTTCCCTTTTTGTTTTGTTGCAATGATCTGTAGGTTTCCGTTTCGCAAGGAGCTCTTTTCAGATTTTTCTGCACATAATTGGATGCTACATTTGAGAAGGAAAATCCAGGTGAAAGAAGAAAGAAGAATTGGAGGACAGATTATAGTTATATGTTTTTCATCGCCGTTTATGTTTCTAGATCTGGTATATTTGAACATATTAATATGGTTTGCAATAGGTGTGGGACCAGAATATATGCGTGGGACAAGATTTGTGTGTGAATATGTTAATATGGTTTGTGGCTTCATTAGCCATGGACAAAAGTTCCTATGTTTTTCCTGTTGCACTACAGATTTCTAGTTTTCGCTAGAATAGACGTCTCAATTTCCAGGATTTCCACTTGGCCAGCATACATATTCAGTTGGACATTCAATGCTTTTAGTTGGCTAGAATAGATGTCTCAGCTGGCCAGGTTGCATTTTTTCAATTTTGTGGCCAACATGCATGTTCAGTTGGACAGTTAATGCATTCAGTTGGCTAGAATAGATGTCTTAGTTGCCTAGAATAGATGTCTTAGTTGGTCATCAGTTTTGGCCAACATGCATGTTTAGTTGGCCAGAAAACATGTTTTTTATTTTCACATATACTACATTTTTTCCAAAGTGTTCACTCAGAAACATGTATTGCCAGATATAAGTTTTTAGTTGGCAGGATACATGTTTAGTTGGCCAGGATACATGTTCAGTTGGCTGGGATGCATGTTTAGTTGCACATTTATGAATTTTTCGTTGCACATGTTCAATAAAGCATTGGGTAGTCAATTTTTTGTTCATTTTGCAAATAATAACTAGAAGTTGGCTTTTAATCATGTTTTAATTGGCCAGATAACTCGTTTTTAGTTGGCTTGTTTTTAACACATCCAGGTGGTAGTTTTTGGCATGTTTAACACATCCAGCATGTTTAACATCTGGTGTGATGTGCCAGATTCACCTCTTTTTTGAAGCAGATTCTCCATGGATCCATGGAGAAGGGGGAAGCGAAGAGGTGCAGAGGGGGCTTACCTGCTCGATCTTACTGCCTGGTATGGCTCTGACCACCCTGCCCTTTAGATCTTGAAGCAGCTCCTACTTTGGGGCTCCCATGGCGGCTGTGTAGGAGGAGGAAGAAGGGCTGGGGGCGATTGCGTTTGGATCTGTTTCTGGCGTGCAGAAGAAGAAGAAGGCAGCGTCGGTAAGGCGTGGGGGCGAGAGATGGCGTGGATTCTGCAACCTGGGCAGATCCTCCTTCTTTCGTGAGGAAGAAGATAGCCAGGGCGCAGTTTGGCGAGGAGGGTGCACGTGATCCCGCGGCCAGCTGGTGGGCGGGGCAGTTGCCTTTTTGGCTCCGACGGGCAGGGACCAGGTGGACTGTTTCCTCTTTTCGCTCGAGGGGGGACCAGGTGGTTTCCTTTTTCGGGTGGCCGCTGGCTAGCGATCCCAGGGCGGCCGGCCGCCCACTAGACGCGTCCAAACTTTATTTGCCCGCTGTAAATTTCTTGTTAAACAGCTGTTTCTTCTTTGTTTTAGTGAAAAGAAATCTTGGCATTCCTCCCAACCAGTAATAATCGAGGTGCAGACATCTCTCAGTATCCGAGTGGATGAGATTCCAAGGTACGTGCAGCTAACTATATGTATCAGGTGTGTCGTTTCCTACTTACTTATCTGTGGATGGAATAAGAATATAGGCTCACTCACTTGTCGTCTTCCCACGGTATTCGCAGTTCTTTGCTCTGACCGACAAAGGTGGCAACGGCTCACCTCTGGACAACACATCTGGCACTGTATGTCACTTTACATTCCACCTCACTGTAAGGGCGAAAATTACTTAGGTGCCAATGCCGGATTGTGTTCCTTTCATGTAAAAATACTAAATAGGAGAACAAGGCCAGCAAATGGTTGAACTGTGGTGATGTTACAGTTCAGGGATCGAAACATGTCTTACTCAGATGCTCCAGCTCCTGTTACCAAGAGCTTCAGTGAGATTGTGTAGGAGGCTCCTCAAGACAATATCTCTGTTCAATTGTCAAATCAATTTGAGGAAGACTCTGAGGGGATTGTGATACTAACCAAGGGAGTGAAATGCACCGTTAATACATTAACTCAAACTGACTGCATGCAAGAGTGGATTTTCAACACCCAGGTGTCCACCCACCCCCTTATCAGCACCGTAGGTCCAGATTCCTGGGCCTAGGGATATGTACAGAGTACTGTAGCAAGTATTTGATTAGCACAGGTATCGGTCGGCCACATTTCAAATGAAGCCGGACCTAGTCTGGCAGTGTGTCACGTAGGTTGATTCCTCCTAGTAACTGAGGCACTGTGGCAGATTCCACAGCCCTCACTCTTCTCACTTTTCTCTCTAGTAACTGAGGAACAGTGGGAAAGGAGAAGTGTTATAAAAAAGAAATAAGGAATGGCTAGACTGCTACCGTGTGTGTCTCAAGTAACAGGAGCAAAATAAAAAAAAAAACTATTTACCTTTTCCTATTCATTAGGATCTTCTATGAGCAATGCGCCTACCCTAGTATTTCACAAAAATGTTGTTCCACGGAGAGATATAGGAGAGGCCACATAGCTCTTTACATAAACAATCTGAGTACTTCAAAAAAATTCTGCGTATTGGCTTGTTGGGTAGCACATGCAGCACCAATGGAGGAATCACGGGGCCATGTGGATGTAGCCTACTCAATACGCATGCACAACTTAGAGCATGGTTAATAATATAGCCAGCAGCGGGCTATATAAACATGACATGTCATCAAGAGTTAGTATTATTAATTACTCATACGATAGAGTTGGCTTGGCTATAAGGTTAGAACGTTTTTTAACTTTGTGTCTTTCTCTTTCCTTTAATTAAATGATTTTACCTAGGAGCACACGTAGAGGCTGGCTCTTGCATGTTAGCCCACTCCATCACTTTTTTCTTCTCTCTCTCCTCCATATAGGCAATTGTGCCATGTAAGCAGGCTTATAGCCCACTGTTGTACTTCCTCTTATGAGTTGTCCCATCCACACTGACCCTAGTGCTAGGCCTGCACTGCAAGCTAGCCTAGTATCAGTCATGCATGTCTCTGCAAATTGCCTGCTAAATTAACCTAACACTGCAATTGACCTACTACTGACTATTCAACAGCACGAATCTTGAACTCACCAACGCAGCGGATTAGGGGGTGTCGGGGCTCCCGGGTGCTATGTCACCTTTTTGTTTAGGCCAATAATTCGGGAATTGATCGACTTAGGTCATAAACTCATTGATATTATTTCCTAAAAAACTCATTGATATTATCAAATAAGGCCAAAATCAATCCAAGAGGGAAGAAGCCGGCCACAGGGCTGCCACATCAGCTTTCCTTTGACCACTCACGAACTAAATGTTTTTTGCAGGGGTCTATTTGTAAACATGCTGCTTTTTTCCTCCTAAACCATGCTAACGGCCTATGGAGGAAAAAGAACTCACATTGCACCAGCAGTGTAAGTTTCTTTTAAAAAATTGCTTGTGAGAAAAAAATCATCCATTTTAGAAAATAAATTCTAGTAAAAAAAGTTAGTTCTTGAGTGGCAAAGAAGGAACACTGACGTGGCAGCCATGTGGTTGGTTTTTTCCTATCAAATTTTTTTGGCCTTATTTGATCAAATAAACGAGTTTACGACCTGAATAGATCAAATCCCAAGTTGTGGGCCTAAAGAATGCAATCAGTTTGATGTAATGGACTACTGACACATTTCACTTTAATCAAGAAGAAGAGCTAAGTGTGATTGATGATCAATTCCACCTTGGTGATTGTACCCAGTCATGTGTCAAAACTGTTGAGACAATGTTTCCAAAAGCTACGAAATCATGGGGGCATGTGTATCGCGGGGTGGAAGATTCAGGGGCCTCGTTCTTGGATCCGATGGGCTCAGGCCCTTGGCATGTTGATGCGGTCAGACGGTGTAGCTAGGCGCTCTAGGCCATGTGGGGTGGTTGCGCTCGATTTTCCTAGCCAGCGGTCCCTGGGACCAATGTGGGCGCTTCATGGCAGGCCATCGTGGAAACGTGTGGTCGTACGAGCGGAGTTATGCCTGGATCTCACAGGTTCACTGGGGTTGAGCTCCGTGTTGGGAACGCAGTATTTCAAGAATTTTGCCTACGATCACGCAAGATCTATTTAGAAGATGTATAGCAACGAGCGGGGAGAGTGTGTCCATGTACCCTCATAGACCGAAAGCGGAAGCATTTAGTAACGCGGTTGATGTAGTCGAACGTCTTCGCGATCCAACCGATCTAAAGTACCGAACTACGGCACCTCCGCGATCAGTACACGTTCAGCTCGGTGACATCCCTCGAACTCTTGATCCAGTTGAGGCCGAGCGAGAGTTCTGTCAGCACGACGGCGTGGCGACGGTGTTGATGAAGTTACCGGTGCATGGCTTCGCCTAAGCACTACGACGATATGATCGAGGTGTGTAACTGTGGAGGGGGGCACTGCACACGGCTAAGAGAACACTTGGTGTCCCTTTGGGGTGCCCCCCTCCCACGTATATAAAGGTGGGAGGAGGAGGAGGCCGGCCCTAGATGAGGCGCGCCAAGGAGGGAGTCCTACTTGGACTCCTAGTCCAAGTAGGATTCGCCCCCCCTCCTTCTTTCCACCGAAGAGGGAAAAGGGGAAGGGAGTGAGAGGGAGAAGGAAAGGGGGCCCCCTCCCTAGTCCAACTCGGACTCCCTATAGGGAGGGGGCGCGGCTGCCCCTTGTGGGCTGCCTCCCCTCTTCCCTATGGCCCATGTAGGCCCAATCTTCCCCTGGGGGGTTCCGGTAACCTCCCGGTACTCCGAATAAATGCCCGAATCACTCGGAACCATTCCGATGTCTGAATGCAACCTTCCAATATATGAATCTTTACCTCTCGACCAGTTCGAGACTCCTCGTCATGTCCGTGATCTCATCTAGGACTCCCAACAAACTTCGGTTCATCAAAACACGAAACTCATAATACAAATCGTCATCGAACGTTAAGCGTGCGGACCCTACGGGTTCGAGAACTATGTAGACATGACCGAGACACATCTCTGGTCAATAACCAATAGCGGAACCTGGATGCTCATATTGGTTCCTACATATTGTACGAAGATCTTTATCGGTCAAACCGCACAACAACATATGTAGTTCCCTTTGTCATCGATATGTTACTTACCCGAGATTCGATCGTCGGTATCCCCATACCTAGTTCAATCTCGTTACCGGCAAGTCTCTTTACTCGTTCCGTAATGCATCATTCCGTGACTAACTCATTAGTCACATTGCTTGCAAGGCTTATAGTGATGTGCATTACCGAGAGGGCCCAGAGATGCCTCTCCCATACACGGAGTGATAAATCCTAATCTCGATCTATGCTAACTCAACAAACACCATCGGAGACACCTGCAGAGCATCTTTATAATCACCCAATTACGTTGTGACGTTTGATAGCACACAAGGTGTTCCTCCGGTATTCGGGAGTTGCATAATCTCATAGTCTGAGAACATGTACAAGTTATGAAGAAAGATATAGCAGAAAAACTAAACGGTCATTATGCTAAGCTAACGGATGGGTCTTGTCCATCACATCATTCTCTAATGATGTGATCCCATTCATCAAATGACAACACATGTCTATGGCTAGGAAACTTAACCATCTTTGATTAACGAGCTAGTCAAGTAGAGGCATACTAGGGACACTCTGTTTGTCTATGTATCCACACATGTACTAATTTTCCGGTTAATACAATTCTAGCATGAATAATAAACATTTATCATGATATAAGGAAATATAAATAACAACTTTATTATTGCCTCTAGGGCATATTTCCTCTAGTCTCCCACTTGCACTAGAGTCAATAATCTAGATTACATAGTAATGATTCTAACACCCATGGAGTCTTGGTGCTGATCATGTTTTGCTCGTGAGAGAGGCTTACTCAACGGGTATGCAACATTCAAATCCGTATGTATCTTGCAAATCTCTATGTCTTCCTCCTTGACTTGATCGCGCATGGAATTGAAGCGTCTCTTGATGTGCTTGGTTCTCTTGTGAAATATGGATTCCTTTGCTAAGGCAATCACACCCGTATTGTCACAAAAGATTTTCATTGGACCTGATGCACTAGGTATGACACCTAGATCGGATATGAACTCCTTCATCCAGACTCCTTCATTTGCTGCTTCCGAAGCAACTATGTATTCCGCTTCACACGTAGATCCCGCCACTATGCTCTGCTTGGAACTGCACCAACTAATAGCTCCACCATTCAGTATAAATACGTATCCGGTTTGTGACTTAGAGTCATCCGGATCAATGTCAAAGCTTGCATCGACGTAACCGTTTAGGACGAGCTCTTTGTCACCTCCATAAACAAGAAACATATCCTTAGTCCTTTTCAGGTATTTTAGGATGTTCTTCACCGCTGTCCAGTGATCCACTCCTGGATTACTTTGGTACCTCCCTGCTAAACGAATAGCAAGGCAGACATCAGGTCTGATACATAGCATTGCATACATGATAGAACCTATGGCTGAAGCATAGGGAATGACTTTCATTTTCTCTCTATCTTCTGCAGTGGTCGGGCATTGAGTCTGACTCAACTTCAGACCTTGTAACACAGGCAAGAACCCTTTCTTTGCTTGATCCATTTTGAACTTCTTCAAAACTTTATCAAGGTATGTGCTTTGTGAAAGTCCAATTAAGCGTCTTGATCTATCTCTATAGATCTTGATGCCCAATATGTAAGCAGCTTCACCGAGGTCTTTCATTGAAAAATTCTTATTCAAGTATCCTTTTATGCTATTCAGAAATTTAGTATCATTTCCGATAAACAATATGTCATCTACATATAATATCAGAAATGCTACAGAGCTCCCACTTACTTTTTGGTAAATACAGGCTTATCCAAAGTCTGTATAAAACCATATGCTTTGATCACACTATCAAAGTGTATATTCCAACTCCGAGAGGCTTGCACCAGTCCATAAATGGATCGCTGGAGCTTGCACACTTTGTTAGCACCTTTTGGATCGACAAAACCTTCTGGTTGCATCATATACAACTCTTCTTTAAGATATCCATTAAGGAATGCAATTTTGACATCCATTTGCCAAATTTCATAATCATAAAATACGGCAATTGCTAACATGATTCGGACGGACTGATGACCCACAAGTATAGGGGATCTATCGTAGTCCTTTCGATAAGTAAGAGTGTCGAACCCAATGAGGAGCAGAAGGAAATGATAAGCGGTTTCTAGCAAGGTATTCTCTGCAAGTACTGAAATAAGTGGTAACAGATAGTTTTTGTGATAGGATAATTTGTAACGAGCAACAAGTAACAAAAGTAAATAAAGTGCAGCAAGGTGACCCAATCCTTTTTGTAGCAAAGGACAAGCCTGGACAAACTCTTATATAGAGAAAAGTGCTCCCGAGGACACATGGGAATATCGTCAAGCTAGTTTTCATCACGTTCATATGATTCGCGTTCGGTACTTTGATAATTTGGTATGTGGGTGGACTGGTGCTTCGGTGCTGTCCTTACTTGGACAAGCATCCCACTTATGATTAACCTTTATTGCAAGCATCCGCAGCTACAACAAAAGTATTAAGGTAAACATAACCATAGCATGAAACATATGGATCCAAATCAGCCCCTTACGAAGCAACACATAAACTAGGGTTTAAGCTTCTGTCACTCTAGCAACCCATCATCTACTTATTACTTCCCAATGCCTTCCTCTAGGCCCAAATAATGGTGAAGTGTTATGTAGTCAACGTTCACATAACACCACTAGAGGAGAGACAACATACATCTCATCAAAATATCGAACGAATACCAAATTCACATGACTACTAATAGCAAGACTTCTCCCGTGTCCTCAGGAACAAACGTAACTACTCAGAAAGCATAGACATGTTCATAATCAGAGGAGTATTAATATGCATATAGGATCTGAACATATGATCTTCCACCAAATAAACCAACTAGCATCAACTACAAGGAGTAATTAACACTACTAGCAACCTACTAGTACCAATCCCGGACTTGGAGACAAGAATTGGATACAAGAAATGAACTAGGGTTTTGAGAGGAGATGGTGCTGGTGAAGATGTTGATGGAGATTGCCCTCTCCCGATGAGAGGAACGTTGGTGATGATGATTGCGATGATTTCCCCCTCCCAGAGGGAAGTTTTCCCGGCAGAACAGCTCTGCCGGAGCCCTAGATTGGTTCCTCCTCGTGGCGGCGGAGTTTCGTCCGAGAAGATGGCTTATGATTTTTTTCCCATCGAAAGACTTCATATAGCAGAAGATGGCCACCGGAGGGCCACCAGGGGGCCCACAAGGTAGGGGGGTGCGCCCAGGGGGGTAGGGCCCGCCCCTCACCCTCGTGGGCAGGGTGTGTCCCCCTGGTGAACTTCTTGCGCTCAATATTTATTATATATTCTGAAAACGTCTTCCGTGAAGTTTCAGGACTATTGGAGCTATGCAGAATAGGTCTCTAATATTTGCTCCTTTTCCAGCCCAGAATCCCAGCTGCCAGCATTCTCCCTCTTTATGTAAACCTTGTAAAATAAGAGAGAATAGGCATAAGTATTGTGACATAATGTGTAATAATAGCCCATAATGCAATAAATATCGATATAAAAGCATGATGCAAAATGGACGTATCAACTCCCCTAAGCTTAGACCTCGCTTGTCCTTAAGCGAAAGCCGAAATTGAAAAATATGTCCACATGTTTAGAGATAGAGGTGTGATAAAAATAAAATACGGACATGAGGGCATCATGATCATTCTTAGAGAAACAACTTATATAATTCTATTCATATGATCTCTTATGCTAGAGTAATAATTCAATCACAATTTCAAGTATGAATCGTAAACTTCATTGAAAACTAATCAAACTATAATCTCAGTCATTGGAGCAATTGCAATTTATCATAACATAGGAAAGAGTCAATATATAAGAGCTTTTCAGCATGTCCACATACTCAACTATCATATAGTCTTTCACAATTGCTGACACTCACGCAATACTTATGGGTATGGAGTTTTAATCGGACACAGAGAAAGATAGGGGCTTATAGTTTTGCCTCCCAACGTTTTACCTCAAGGGTAATGTCAGCAATAATAGTTCACGAAAACTCACATCCAATTAGCCATATATACCAGGATCTTTCCAACATACTGTGCTTGCCAAAGGATAAAATGTAAAAAGGAAGGGTGAAGATCACCATGACTCTTATGCAAGGTAGGAGATAAAAGTAAAAGATAGGCCCTTCGTAGAGGGAAGCAGAGGTTGTCATGCGCTTTTATGGTTGGATGCACAAAATCTTAATGCGAAAGAACGTCACTTTTATATTGCCACTTGTGATATGGACCTTTATTATGCAGTCGGTCGCTTTTATTTCTTCCATATCACATGATCGTATAAAGCTTATTTTCTCCCACACTAATAAGTCATACATACTTAGAGAGCAATTTTTATTGCTTGCACCAATGACAACTTACTTGGAGGATCTTACTCAATCCATAGGTAGGTATGGTGGACTCTCATGGCAAAACTGGTTTAAGGGTATTTGGAAGCACTAGTAGTATCTCTACTTGGTGCGATGAATTTGGCTAGCATGAGGGGGAAAGGCAAGCTCAACCATGTTGGATGATCCATGACAATATAATTTATCTCAGATGTAAGAAAACATAACCCATTATGTTGTCTTCCTTGTCCAACGTCAACTCTTTAGCATGTCATAATTTAATGAGTGCTCACAATCATAAACGATGTCCAAGATAGTATTTTTATATGTGAAGACCTCTCTTTCTTTATTACTTCCTATTAATTGCAACGATGACCAAAACTATGTTTGTCAACTCTCAACAACTTTTCTTTATCATACTTTTTCTATGTGAGCTCATTACTCTCCATAAGATCCGTATGATCTCTTTGTTTCCCTTTTTTATTTATTTCTCTTTTCTTTTATTCACTTAGGATCATGGAAAAATAATCAAGCCCTTGACTCAACACTAATCTTTATTATATATAGCTCACAGACTCGATTACATAGAGGGATCATAAAGCAAAACTCAAAACTAGATCATGCCATAAACTTTATTCTACTAGATCAAGATATTACCAAAGGATCGAACTAAGAAAAACGGTAAAGATAAAAGTGATGGTGATATGATACCGGGGCACTCCCCCAAGCTTGGCAGTTGCCAAGGGGAGTGCCCATACCGGATACTCAATTCTTCTTTGTTGGTGGAGAAGATGGCGGTTTTGTTGATGGCGTAGGCTTCTTCCTTAATTTGCGCTTGAGGACAGAATTTTGGTCCCTTAGGTCCTCGATCTCCTGCTCCAGGCTCAGTATCTTTTTTGCATAGTTCCTGTTTGTTTTCCTGCAAGAGGCGAAAAGGGATAAACTCGATCTTAGATTTCTTTATTCTGTCAGGGAGGCTTGACTTTTTGAACTCCACATGCATGTCCCCAGGTTGAGGTAGTGGGACTTCATCTTCATCTGAGCTCATCTCCTCCTTTCCCTTAGTTTCATAGTCCTCTTCTTCTTCCATAGTCCAACCACAATGCTCCACATCCCCATAGACTTTAGGATCTGCAAGGTGATCAACCACATAGCCCTCTCCTCCCGAATCCTGGGATGACATGTTGCTCAAATCTGTAGCAGGAAAGCTCGAAACAAAGACAGGAGATATTTGCGTGATACGGGAGTCAAAACCTCCGGGAGATTATATAATGAATTTTTGCCTACCAAAATACATATCGTGTAAGAAAACGGAGTCCGGAGAGCGCACGAGGTGCCCACGAGGTAGGGGGGCGCGCCCAGTAGGGTAGGGCGCGCCCTCCACCCTCGTGGAGCCCTCGTGTCCTTCCCGGACTGCTTCTTATTTTTCTATTTTTCTAAATATTCCAAAACGGAGAAATATTGCCTTTAGAACTGTTTTGGAGTCAGTTTACTCACCGTACCACATACCTATTCCTTTTCGGAGTCTGAAACGATCCGGAAAGTGTCCCTTATGTATTCCTCTGGGGTTATGGTTTCAATAACATTGGTTTCAACATTTATGGGATTACCTGAGATATAATGTTTGATTCTTTGACCGTTCACCACCTTCAGATTTGTGCCTTCGAAGTTGTTGATTTTTATGGCACCGGAACGATAGAACTCCTCAATAACGTAAGGAACTTCCCATTTAGAGAGAAGTTTTCCTGCAAAAAATCTTAAACGAGAGTTGTATAACAATACATAATCACCTACATTAAACTCCCTCTTTTGTATCCTTTTATCATGCCATCTTTTAACTTTTTCTTTAAACAACTTGGCATTTTCGTAGGCTTGGGTTCTCCATTCATCGAGTGAGCTAATATCAAATACCTCTTCTCACCGGCAAGTTTAAAATCATAATTGAGCTCTTTAATAGCCCAATATGCCTTGTGTTCTAGTTCGAGAGGTAAGTGACATGCTTTTCCATAGACCATTTTATATGGAGACATACCCATAGGATTTTTATATGCAGTTCTATAGGCCCATAATGCATCATGAAGTTTCTTGGACCAATTCTTTCTAGACCTATTGACAGTCTTTTGCAAAATTAATTTGAGCTCTCTATTACTCAATTCTACATGACCACTAGACTGTGGGTGATAAGGAGATGCAATTCTATGATTAACATCATATTTAGCAAGCATTTTATGGAAAGCGCCATGAATAAAATGTGAAACACCATCAGTCATTAAATATCTAGGGACTCCAAATCTTGGAAAAATAACTTCTTTAAGTATTTTAATAGAGGTGTTATGATCAACACTACTAGTTGGAATAGCTTCTACCCACTTAGTAACATAATCAACAACAACTAAATATGTGTATAACCATTAGAGGAAGGAAAAGGCCCCATATAGTCGAAGCCCCAAACATCAAATGGTTCAATAACGAGTGAGTAGTTCATAGGAATTTCTTGACGTCTACTAATGTTACCAGTTCTTTGACATTCATCACAAGATAATACAAACTTACGGGCATCCTTGAAGAGAGTAGGCCAATAAAAACTAGATTGCAATACCTTATGTGCAGTTCTATCTCTAGCATGGTGTCCTCCATAAGCTTCGGAGTGACACTTGCATAGGATCTGTTCCTGTTCATGCTCAGGTACACAACGTCTAATAACACCATCTACTCCTTCTTTATAAAGATGTGGGTCATCCCAAAAGTAATGCATCAAATCATAGAAGAACTTTTTCTTTTGCTGGTATGTGAAACTATGTGGTATAAACTTAGCAACAATGTAATTAGCATAATCAGCATACCATGGAGCAGTATGAGAAGCATTTATGACATTTAATTGCTCATCAGGAAAGCTATCATCAATAGGTAGTGGGTCATCAAGCACATTTTCTAACCTAGACAAGTTGTCTGCAACTGGGTTCTCAGCTCCCTTTCTATCAACAATATGTAAGTCAAATTCTTGTAGCAAGAGAACCCATCTAATTAGTCTAGGTTTAGCATCTTTCTTTTCCATAAGGTATTTAATAGCAGCATGATCAGTGTGAATAGTTACATTAGAATCAACAATATAAGGTCTGAACTTATCACAAGCAAATACAACTGCTAAAAATTCTTTTTCAGTAGTAGCATAATTTCTTTGAGCATTGTCTAGGGTTTTACCAGCATATTGAATAACATTTAATTTCTTATCAACTCTTTGCCCTAGAACAGCACCTATAGCATAATCACTAGCATCACACATAATTTCAAAGGGTAAATTCCAATCAGGTGGCTGAACAACAGGTGCAGAGATCAATGTTTTCTTAAGTATTTCAAATGCTTCTACACAATCATCACCAAAGACAAATGGTATATATTTTTGTAATAAATTAGTTAGAGGCCGAGAAATTTTTGAGAAGTCCTTAATGAACCTCCTATAAAAACCGACTTGACCAAGGAAACTTCTTATACCTTTTATGTCCTTGGGACATGGCATCTTTTCAATAGCATCAACCTTGGCTTTATGAACTTCAATACCTCTTTCAGAAACTTTATGCCCCAAGACAATACCTTCATTAACCATAAAGTGACACTTTTCCCAATTCAAGACAAGATTAGTTTCTTCACTTCTCTGCAAAAGTCGATCAAGGTTGCTCAAGCAATCATCAAAAGAAGATCCATAGACGGAGACATCGTCCATGAAAACCTCACAAATCTTTTCACAAAAGTCAGAGAATATAGCCATCATGCATCTTTGAAAGGTAGCAGGTGCATTACATAAACCAAAAGGCATACGTCTATAAGCAAAAGTACCAAAAGGGCAAGTAAAAGTAGTCTCTGATTGATCCTTAGCTGACACAGGTATTTGAGAGAAACCAGAATAACCATCTAGAAAGCAAAAATGTGTATGTTTAGATAATCTTTCTAGCATTTGATCGATAAAAGTTAAGGGGTAATGATCCTTTTTAGTGGCCTTATTTAATTTGTGGAAATCAGTTACTATCCTATAACATGTAATAATTCATTGAGGAATCAATTCATCTTTATCATTAGGAACGACAGTAATACCTCCCTTCTTAGGGACACAATGGACAGGATTTACCCACTGACTATCAGCAATGGGATAGATTATACCTGCCTTAAGGAGCTTTGGTATATCCTTTCTTACCACTTCTTTCATTTTAGGATTCAGCCTTCGTTGATGATCACGAACTAGTTTAGCATCTTCTTCCAAATTTATTTTATGTTGACATAGAGTGGGACTAATGCCCTTAAGATCATCAAGAGTATACCCAATAGCAGCACGGTGCTTCTTCAGAGTTTTCAATAATCTCTCTTCCTCATGCTCTGAAAGGTTAGCACTAATAATAACAAGATATATCTTTTTCTCATCTAGATAAGCATATTTAAGAGTATCAAGCAATGGTTTAAGCTCAAACACGGGATCACCCTTGGGTGGAGGAGGATCCCCTGTGACGCCCCCACTTAATTGTACACTAATCATACACGCAAACGTGTACGATCAAGATTAGGGACTCACGGGAAGATATCACAACACAACTCTACAAATAAAATAAGTCATACAAGCATCATAATACAAGCCAGGGGCCTCGAGGGCTCGAATACAAGTGCTCGATCATAGACAAGTCAACGGAAGCAACAATATCTGAGTACAGACATAAGTTAAACAAGTTTGCCTTAAGAAGGCTAGCACAAACTGGGATACAGATCGAAAGAGACGCATGCCTCCTACCTGGGATCCTCCTAAACTACTCATGGTCATCGTCAGCAGCCTGCACGTAGCAGTAGGCACCTCCAGTGTAGTAGGAATCATCGTCGACGGTGGCCTCTGGCTCCAGGGCTCCAGCATCTGGTTGCGACAACCAGGTAGAAGGGAAAGGGGAAAAGAGGGAGAAAAGCAACCGTGAGTACTCATCCAAAGTACTCGCAAGCAAGGAGCTACACTACATATGCATGGGTATATGTGTAAAGGGCCATATCGGTGGACTGAACTGCAGAATGCCAGAATAAAAGGGGGATAGCTAATCCTGTCGAAGACTACGCTTCTGGCAGCCTCCATCTTGCAGCATGTAGAAGAGAGTAGATTGAAGTCCTCCAAGTAGCATCTCCAAGTAGCATCTCCAGTCGCATCGCATAGCATAATCCTACCCGGCGATCCTCCCCTCGTCACCCTGTGGAAAAGCGATCACCGAGTTGTCTGTGGAACTTGGAAGGGTGTGTTTTATTAAGTATCCGATTCTAGTTGTCATAAGGTCAAGGTACAACTCCAAGTCGTCCTATTACCGAAGATCACGGCTATTCGAATAGATTAACTTTGCAGGGGTGCACCAACTTACCCAACACGCTTGATCCCATTTGGCCGGACACACTTTCCCAGGTCATGCCCGGCCGTGAAAGATCAACACGTCACAGCCCCACCTAGGCTCAACAGAGAGGCCAGCACGCCGGTCTAAACATAAGCGCACAGGGGTCTGGGCCCATCGCCCATAGCACACCTGCACGTTGCGTACGCGGCCGAAAGCAGAACTAGCCCCCTTAATACAAGAGCAGGCTTACGTTCCAATCCGGCGCGCGCCACTCAGTCGCTGGCGTCACGAAGTGCTTCGGCTGATACCACGACGCCGAGTGCCCATATCTTTCCCACGTAGTTGGTTAGTGCGTATAGGCTCGTAGCCAACTCAGATCAAATACCAAGATCTCGTTAAGCATGTTAAGTATCCGCGAACGCCAAACAGGGCCAGGCCCACCTCTCTCCTAGGCGGTCTCAACCTGCCCTGTCGCTCCGCCACAAAGATCCACTCGCGGGTGCTCCACCAGCCGACCCGACTTTAGTCTCCACATGTATCATGTATAAAGTATATAATATATACCCGTGATCACCTCCCGAGTGATCACGGCCCGATAGTATAGCACAACTGACGGACAAGAATGTAGGGCCACAGATGAATATTCTAGCATCCTATACTAAGCATATAGGATTACAGGTAAAGGTAACAACAGTAGTATCAAGGACAGGCTATGCATCAGGATAGGTATAACAGAAAGCAGTAACATGCTACACTACTCTAATGCAAGCAGTATAGAGTAGAATAGGTGATATCTGGTGATCAAGGGGGGGGGGGCTTGCCTGGTTGCTCTGGCAAGAAGGACGAGTCACCAACACCGTAGTCGAACTGGGGCATCAGCATCATCATGGAGTCTACCAAAGAGAAGAGGGGGGAGAAACAGTAAACACATAGCAAGCAAGTGCATAGCAGGATAACAGGCAGAGCTAGACGTGTTCTAACACGGTATGAGGTGATACCGGTGAAGGGGGGAAGCATCCGAGAAGTATTCCCGGGGTTCCATGTTTTCGGGCAGAGGAGCCGGAGGGGGAAAGTTGCGAGTTCGATAGGTTAGGGGGGGTGTGGCGGACGAACGGGTTGCGTATTCGGAATCATCTCGTCGTTCAAAGCAACTTTCATGTTGAAAATAATTTAATCCGAGTTACGGATTAAAAGTTATGATTTTCTAAAGATTTTATTAATTTCTGGTATTTAATTAGTTATTTAAATTAATTCGAAAATGGAATAATGACATCAGCATGATGTCATGCTGATGTCAGCAGTCAACAGAGTTGACTGGTCAACTTGACCAGTGGGTCCCATTGGTCAGTGACACATTTTTAATTAAACATTTTAATTAACCTAATTAGTAATAATAGGGGGTGGGCCCCACTATCATACTCTGTTAGCTAATTAACAGTAGTTAATTAGGTTAATTAGTCATTAGATTAATTAATCTTAATTAGCTAAGTTAATCAGAATTAATTAAGTTAATTAATTAGTTAATTAATTAATTAATTATTTTTATTATTTATTATTGATTTATTTTTTTATATATATTTTTTAACTTTTTTTTAACAGACACGTTCTCTGGGGGCGTGGGGCCCCTTCGTCATTGGCTTAGAGGCCATAGTGGTGCGGGCGCTGGGCGTCGGCGCCCGACTGGGCGAGCGCCCAGATCGACAGGAAGGGGGGGGGGGCAGCCACGGGCGTGGCGAGGCCGCCGTCGTGGCCGCCGGCGCCCACGACGCCGTCCAAGGGAACGGAGGGCGGCGCCACGGGATGGCGGCAAGAGCAGCAGCAGGGGAGACGACCATGGTGGGCACGCACGAGACGGGGCGCGAGCGAGGCGGTGAGCCGTCCGAGCGCGCAGGGGAGAGCAGCACAGCGGGCGCATCGGCTCCCAGAGGAGCAGGGGCGCGGCCATGCGTCGAGCGTGAGCCGGGTGAGGCGCGAACGCACCGAGGCGGAGTCGGGGCGATGGCAGGGGAAGGCGGCTCCAACACGGGGCGCACAAGCGGGCGACGCCGGCAGGCCGCGGGCGGACGAGCGGGGACACACTAGGTGCGGGGCTCGCGTCGTGCGGAGCTGCGGGACGCGGCCGGGCGCGGTGAGCGCGGACGAAAGGAAGGGGAGAGGGGAGGCCGAGGCCGAGGGCCTCACCGGCGTTTGCAGGGGCACATGGGCGTCGAGGCTCGGGGGCAACCCATGGGGAGGAGGACGGGGACGATCGACGGAGACGGGGAGGTGGTCCGACGAGGTAGTGGCGGGACGAGGCGGCGACATTGTCCATGTGCGGCGGTTGTGTCGTACGGCAACGGCGTTGATGAAGGGGGCGTCGGGCTCATTGCCCCTTCCCGATCCAGATCAGGTCGGGGAAGAGGAAAGAGGGGTGGAGGCGAGCCGGAGACGGGCGGCGGCGGCTCCAGATCGAGCGGGAGGGGGCGAGAGAGAGTGGGGGGGGGGGATCGATCTCGATCCAGGGGAATCAGGGGAGGGAGTGGAGCGCGTGGGGGGGGGCGAGTGGGGGTGTGGTGGTGGATTAGGGTTCGGTCGGGTGGGGGATGTAGTGGATAAGGAGTGGGGGAGGCCGGCCGGCTGGACCTGGTGGGCCGAGGCTCAAGGAGGGGGGGGGGGCTTGCGGCCTGCCGTGCCGAAGCCTGGGGGGTTTTTCTTTGTTTGTTTGTTTAGTTTTTCTTTTTCGTATTTTCTTTTCTTTTGTTTATTTACTTTTTTGTTTTAAATCATTTTAAATTATTTAGGCCTTTTATAAAAATGTGTTTACTACACCATATTTATCTATGTAATATTTAGTACAAACCGAACATTTTTATTTTAATGTCTGAAAACTTTTATTATTTACCAAACTTTGAATTTGATTTGGACCGGTTTTGATCTAACGATAGATTCGCAGCGGTAACCGTGGTGACGTGGCACCATTAGCGTGGGATCACTGCAGCTTAAATATCCGGGCGTCACATCCCCTAGGATTTCAACAGGCAAATTGTGTTTCAGAATAGGTTCCTGTTTAAAGAATACTTCATCTATTTCCCTTCTTTCATTCATAAACATATCATTTTCATGGTCTAGCAAATATTGTTCTAAAGGATCACTAGGAGGTACGACAATAGAAGCAAGACCAATAATTTCATCCTTACTAGGTAATTCTTCTTCATGGTGTTGTCTACTAAATTTAGAGAAATTAAATTCATGAGACATATCATCTAAACTAATAGTAACAACATCCCTTTTGCAATCTATGGTAGCATTAACAGTGTTTAAGAAGGGTCTACCGAATATAATGGGACAAAAGCTATCTTGTGGGGAACCAAGAACAAGAAAATCAGCAGGATATTTAGTTTTCCCACACAAGACTTCAACATCTCTAACAATCCCCATTGGTGAAATAGTATCTCTATTGGCAAGTTTAATTGTGACATCAATATCTTCTAACTCAACAGGTGCAATATCATGCATAATTTCTCTATATAGGCTAATAGGTATTGCACTAGCACTGGCACCCATATCACATAAACCATGATAACAATGATCTCCTATTTTAGCAGAAATAACAGGCATGCCTACCACAGGTTTAGGTTTATCTTTAGCACAAGGTTTAGCAATTCTGGTAGTTTCATCACAGAAATAAATAACATGCCCATCAATATTACTAGCCAAGAGATCTTTAACAATAGCAATATCAGGTTCAACTTTAATTTGCTCAGGAGGTGCATAAGTTTTAATATTGCTTTTACAAACCACAGTTGAAGCTTTAGCATGATCCTTTATCCTAACAGGAAAAGGTGGTTTCTCAACATAAGCGGTAGGAACAATAGGATCATTATAAGTGACAATCTTTTCTTCAACTTTAATTGGTGCAACTACTTTTACTTGTATGGGAGGATGATATTTAAACCACTTCTCCTTGGGGATATCAACATAAGTAGCAAAAGATTCACAGAAAGAAGCTACTATCTCAGAGTCAAGTCCATATTTAGTGCTAAATTTACGGAAAACATCGGTATCCATAAAAGATTTAACACAATCAAACTTAGGTGTTATACCTGACTCCTTACCTTCGTCAAGGTCCCAATCTTTAGAGTTGCGTTTAATTCTTTCCAATAAATCCCATTTGAATTCAATAGTCTTCATCATAAAAGAGCCAGCACAAGAAGTATCGAGCATGGTGCGATTGTTATCAGAAAGCCGAGCATATAAATTTTGAATAATCATCTCTCTTGAGAGCTCATGATTGGGGCATGAATATAAAATTGATTTAAGCCTCCCCCAAGCTTGAGCGATGCTTTCTCCTTCGTGAGGCCAAAAATTATATATATAATTGCGATCACGATGAACAAGATGCATAGGATAAAACTTCTGATGAAATGCCAATTTCAATCGTTTGTAGTTCCATGACCCCATATCATCACATAGCCTATACCATGTCGATGAATCTCCCTTCAAAGATAAATGGAAGACCTTCTTCTTAACAACATCTCTGGGTACACCTGCAAGCTTAAATAATCCACAAACTTCATCCACATATATTAGATGCTCATCAGGACGCTTTGTTCCATCTCCTACAAAAGGATTAGCTAGCAGTTTTTCTATCATACCCGAAGGAATTTCAAAGCAGACATTTTCATTTTCATTTTCAGTAGGTTGAGTAGGTTGAGGAGCAACTCTTTGCTCTACTGGTCGGGGTGAATATACCCCGAACAAGCCCCTCAGAGGATTACTTTTCATAGTAACAAGTGACAGTAAATTTCAGCACACTATATAAATTTTTCCTTACCAAATTCCACCTACTAAAGGCACTTCATTCCCCGGCAACGGCGCCAGAAAAGAGTCTTGATGACCCACAAGTATAGGGGATCTATCGTAGTCCTTTCGATAAGTAAGAGTGTCGAACCCAAAGAGGAGCAGAAGGAAATGATAAGTGGTTTACAGCAAGGTATTCTCTGCAAGTACTGAAATAAGTGGTAACAGATAGTTTTTGTGACAGGATAATTTGTAACGAGCAACAAGTAACAAAAGTAAATAAAGTGCAGCAAGGTGGCCCAATCCTTTTTGTAGAAAAGGACAAGCCTGGACAAACTCTTATATAGAGAAAAGCGCTCCCGAGGACACATGGGAATATCGTCAAGCTAGTTTTCATCACGTTCATATGATTCACGTTTGGTACTTTGATAATTTGGTATGTGGGTGGACCGGTGCTTGGGGTACTGTCCTTACTTGGACAAGCATCCCACTTATGATTAACCTCTATTGCAAGCATCCGCAACTACAACAAAAGTATTAAGGTAAACCTAACCATAGCATGAAACATATGGATCCAAATCAGCCCCTTACGAAGCAACGCATAAACTAGGGTTTAAGCTTCTGTCACTCTAGCAACCCATCATCTACTTATTACTTCCCAATGCCTTCCTCTAGGCCCAAATAATGGTGAAGTGTTATGTAGTCGACGTTCACATAGCACCACTAAAGGAGAGACACCATACATCTCATCAAAATATGGAACGAATACCAAATTCACTTGACTACTAATAGCAAGACTTCTCCTGTGTCCTCAGGAACAAATGTAACTACTCACAAAGCATAAACATGTTGATAATCAGAGGGGTATTAATATGCATATAGGATCTGAACATATAATCTTCCACCAAATAAACCAACTAGCATCAACTACAAGGAGTAATTAACACTACTAGCAACCTACTAGTACCAATCCCGGACTTGGAGACAAGAATTGGATACAAGAGATGAACTAGGGTTTTGAGAGGAGATGGTGCTGGTGAAGATGTTGATGGAGATTTCCCTCTCCCGATGAGAGGAACGTTGGTGATGACGATGGCGGTAATTTCCCCCTCCCGGAAGGAAGTTTCCCCGGCAGAACAGCTCCGCCGGAGCCCTAGATTGGTTCTGCCATGGTTCTGCCTCGTGGCGGCGGAGTTTCGTCCGAGAAGATGGCTTATGATTTTTTCCCATCGAAAGACTTCATATAGCAGAAGATGGCCACCGGAGCGCCACCAGGGGGCCCACGAGGTAGGGGGCGCGCCCAGTGGGGTAGGGCGTGCCCCCACCCTCGTGGGCAGGGTGTGCCCCCCTGGTGAACTTCTTGCGCTCAATATTTATTATATATTCTGAAAACATCTTCTGCGAAGTTTTAGGACTTTTGGAGCTGTGCAGAATAGGTCTCTAATATTTGCTTCTTTTCCAGCCCAGAATCCCAGTTGCCGGCGTTCTCCCTCTTTATGTAAACCTTGTAAAATAAGAGAGAATAGGCATAAGTATTGTGACATAATGTGTAATAACAACCCAGAATGCAATAAATATCGATATAAAAGCATGATGCAAAATGGACGTATCACGGACTTAAGCATCGCTACGGGTGAGAAGGTCTCATCATAGTCAACTCCTTGAACTTGTCAAAAACCTTTCACAACAAGTCGAGCTTTGCAGATAGTAACATTACCGTCAGCGTCAGTCTTCTTCTTAAAGATCCATTTATTCTCTATGGCTTGCCGATCATCGGGCAAGTCAACCAAAGTCCACACTTTGTTATCATACATGGATCCCATATCAGTTTTCATGGCCTCAAGCCATTTCGCGGAATCTGGGCTCATCATCGCTTCCTCATAGTTCGTAGGTTCATCATGGTCAAGTAACATGACTTCCAGAGCAGGATTACCGTACCACTCTGGTGTGGATCATACTCTGGTTGACCTACGAGGTTCAGTAGTAACTTGATACGAAGTTTCATGATCATCATCATTAGCTTCCTCAATAATTGGTGTAGGAATCACTGGAACTAATTTCTGTGATGGATTACTTTCCAATTCGGGAGAAGCATTACCTCATCAAATTATACTTTCCTCCCACTCACTTCTTTCGAGAGAAACTCCTTCTCTAGAAAGGATCCATTCCTTAGCAACGAATCTCTTTCCTTCGGATCTCTGATATAAGGTTTACCCAACAGTTTCCTTTGGGTATCCTATGAAGACACATTTCTCTGATTTGGGTTCGAGCTTATCAGATTGAAGCCTTTTCACATAAGCATCATAGCCCCAAACTTTAAGAAACGACAACTTGGGTTTCTTGCCAAACCACAGTTCATATGGTGTCATCTCACTGCATTTAGATGGTGCCCTATTTAATGTGAATGCAGCCGTCTCTAAAGCATAACCCCAAAACGATAGCGGTAAATCAGTAAGAGACATCATAGATCACACCATATCTAATAAAGTGCGGTTACAACATTCGTACACACCATTACGCTGTGGTGCTCCATGTGGCGTGAGTTGCCTAACTATTCCACAATTTTTTTAAATGAAGACCAAACTCATAACTCAAATATTCACCTCCACGATCAGATTGTAGAAACTTTATTTTCTTGTTACGATGATTTTCCACTTCACTCTGAAATTCTTTGAACTTTTCAAATGTTTCAGACTTATGTTTCATCAAGTAGATATACCCATATCTGCTCAAATCATCTGTGAAGGTCAGAAAATAACGATACCCGCCGCGAGCATCAACACTCATTGGACCACATACATCAGTGTGTATTATTTCCAATAAGTCTGTTGCTCGCTCCATTGTTTCGGAGAACGAAGTCTTATTCATCTTGCCCATGAGGCATGGTTCGCAAGCATCAAGTGATTCATAATCAAGTGATTCCAACAGCCCATCAGCATGGAGTTTCTTCATGCGCTCTACACCAATATGACCTAAACGGCAGTGCCACAAATAAGTTGCACTATTATTATTAAACTTGTATCTTTTTGCTTCAATACTATGAATATGTGTATCACTACTATCGAGATTCAATAAAAATAGACCACTCATTGAGGGTGCATGACCATAAAAGATATTACTCATATAAATAGAACAACCATTATTCTCTGATTTAAATGAATAACCGTCTCACATCAAACAAGATCTAGATATAATGTTCATGCTTAATGCTGGCACCAAATAACAAATATTCAGGTCTAAAACTAATCCCGAAGATAGATGTAGAGGTAGTGTGCCGACCGCGATCACATCGACTTTGGAACCATTTCCCACGCGCATCGTCACCTCGTCTTTAGCCAATCTTCGCTTAATCCGTAGCCCCTGTTTCGAGTTGCAAATATGAGCAACAAAACTAGTATCAAATACCCAGGCGCTACTACGAGCATTAGTAAGGTACACATCAATAACATGTATATCAAATATACCTTTCACTTTGCCATCCTTCTTATCCGCCAAATACTTGGGGCAGTTCCGCTTCCAGTGACCAGTCCCTTTGCAGTAGAAGCACTCAGTCTCAGGCTTAGGTCTAGACTTGGGCTTGTTCACTTGAGCAGCAACTTGCTTGCCGTTCTTCTTGAAGCTCCCCTTCTTCCCTTTGCCCTTCTTCTTGAAACTAGTGGTCTTGTTAACCATCAACACTTAATGCTCCTTCTTGATTTCTACCTCCGCAGCCTTTAGCATCGCGAAGAGCTCTGGAATTGTCTTATCCATCCCTTGCATATTATAGTTCATCATGAAGCCTTTGTAGCTTGGTGGCAGTGATTGAAGAACTCTGTCAATGACACTATCAACAGGAAGATTAACTCCAAGTTGAGTCAAGTGATTGTGGTACCCAGACATTCTGAGTATATGTTCACTGAAAGAACTATTCTCCTTCATTTTGCAGCTGTAGAACTTATTGGAGACTTCATATCTCTCAATCCGGGCATTTTCTTGAAATATTAACTTCAACTCCTGGAACATCTCATATGCTCCATGACATTCAAAACGACGTTGAAGTCCCGGTTCTAAGCCGTAAAGCATGGCACACTGAACTATCGAGTAGTCATCAGCTTTGCTCTGCCAGACGTTCATAACATCCGGAGTTGCTCCTGCAGCGGATTTGGCACCCAGCGGTGCTTCCAGGACGTAATTCTTCTGTGCAGAAATGAAGATAATTCTCAAGTTACAGACCCAGTCCGTGTAGTTGCTACCATCATCTTTCAACTTAGCTTTCTCTAGAAACGCATTAAAATTCAAAGGAACAGTAGCACAGGCCATTTATCTACAACAACATAGACATGCAAAATACTATCAGGTGCTATGTTCATGATAAATTAAAGTTCAATTAATCATATTACTTAAGAACTCCCACTTAGATAGGCATCCCTCTAGTCATCTAAATGATCACGTGATCCATATCTACTAAACCATGTCCGATCATCACGTGAGATGGAGTAGTTTTCAATCGTGAACATCACTATTTTGATCATATGTACTATATGATTCACACTCGACCTTTCGGTCTTAGTGTTCCGAGGCCATATCTGCATGTGCTAGGCTCGTCAAGTTTAACCCGAGTATTCTGCGTGTGCAAAACTGGCTTGCACCCGTTGTATGTGAACGCAGAGCTTATCACACCCGATCATCACATGGTGTCTCGGCACGACGAACTTTAGCAACAGTGCATACTTAGGGCGAACACTTATACCTTGAAATTTAGTGAGAGATCATCTTATAATGCTACCGCCGTACTAAGCAAAATAAGATGCATAAAATATAAGCATCACATGCAATCAATATAAGTTATATGATATGGTCATCATCATCTTGTGCCTTTGATCTCCATCTCCAAAGCACTGTCATGATCACCATCATCACCGGCTTGACACCTTGATCGCCATCGTAGCATCGTTGTCGTCTCGCCAACTATTGCTTCTATGACTATCGCTACCGCTTAGTGATAAAGTAAAGCAATTACATGGCGATTGCATTTCATACAATAAAGCGACAACCATATGGCTCCTGCCAGTTGCCGATAACTGTTACAAAACATGATCATCTCATACAAATATTTATATATCATCACATCTTGACCATATCACATCACAACAAGCCCTGCAAAAACAAGTTAGACGTCCTCTACTTTGATGTTGCAAGTTTTACGTGGCTGCTACGGGCTTCTAGCAAGAACCGTTCTTACATACGCATCAAAACCACAACGATTTTTCATCAAGTGTGATGTTTTAACCTTCAACAAGGACTGGGCGTAGTCAAACTTGATTCAACTAAAGCTGGAGAAATAGACACCCGCTAGCCACCTATGTGCGAAGCACGTCGGTAGAACCAGTCTCATGAACATGGTCATGTAATGTTGGTCCGTGCCGTTTCATCCAACAATACCGCCGAATCAAAGTAAGATGTTGCTGGTAAGCAATATGACTATTATCGCACACAACTCATTGTGTTCTACTCGTGCATATAACATCTACACGTAAACCTGGCTCGGATGCCACTGTTGGGGAACACAGTATTTCAAAAAAATTGCCTACGGTCATGCAAGATCTATCTAGGAGATTCATAGCAATGAGCTGGGAGAGTGTGTCCATGTACCCTCTTATACCGAAAGCGGAAGCGTTTAGTAATTTGGTTGATGTAGTCAAACATCTTCGCGATCCAACCGATCCAAGTATCGAACGTACGGCACCTTCGCGATCAGCACACGTTCAGCTCGGTGACGTCCCTCGAACTTTTGATCCAGTTGAGGCCGAGGGAGAGTTTCGTCAGGATGATGACGTGGCGACAATGTTGATGAAGTTACCGGCCCAGGGCTTCGCCTAAGCACTACGACGATATGACCGAGGTGTGTAACTGTGGAGGGGGGCACCGCACACGGCTAAGAGAATAGTTGGTGTCCATTTGGGGTGCCCCCTCCCATGTATATAAATGGGGGAGGAGGAGGAGGCCGGCCCTAGATGAGGTGCGCCAAGGGGGTAGCCGTACTTGGACTCCTAGTCCAAGTAGGATTCGCCCCCCTCCTTGCTTCCACCGGAGAAGGAAAAGGGGAAGGGAGAGAGAGGGAGAAGGAAAGGGGCGCGCCCTCCTCTCTAGTCCAATTAGGACTCCCTATAGGGAGGGGGCGTGGCTGCCCCTTGTGGGATGCCTCCCCTCTTCCCTATGGCCCATGTAGGCCCAATCTTCCCCCGGGGGGTTCCGATAACCTCCCGGTACTCCAAATAAATGCCCGAATCACCCGGAACCATTCTGATGTCCGAATGTAACCTTCCAATATATGAATCTTTACCTCTCGACCATTTCGAGACTCCTCGTAATGTCCGTGATCTCATCCAGGACTCCGAACAAACTTCGGTTCATCAAAACATGAAACTCATAATACAAATCGTCATCGAACGTTAAGCGTGCGGACCCTACGGGTTCGAGAACTATGTAGACATGACCAATACACATCCCCGGTCAATAACCAATAGCGGAACCTGGATGCTCATATTGGTTCCTACATATTCTATGAGATCTTTATCGGTCAAACCGCACAACAACATACGTAGTTCCCTTTGTCATCGGTATGTTACTTTCCCAAGATTCGATCGTCAATATCCTCATACCTAGTTCAATCTTGTTACCGGAAAGTCTCTTTACTCGTTCCGTAATGCATCATTCCGTGACTAACTCAATAGTCACATTGCTTGCAAAGCTCATAGTGATGCGCATTACCGAGAGGGCCCAAAGATATCTCTCTGATACACGGAGTGACAAATCCTAATCTCGATCTATGCCAACTCAATGAACACCATCGGAGACACCTGTAGAGCATCTTTATAATCACCCAGTTATGTTGTTACGTTTGATAGCACACAAGGTGTTCCTCCGGTATTCGGGAGTTGCATAATCTCATAGTCTGATGAACATGTATAAGTTATGAAGAAAGCAATAGCAGAAAAACTAAACGATCATTATGCTAAGCTAACAGATGGGTCTTGTCCATCACATCATTCTCTAATGATGTGATCCCATTCATCAAATGAAAACAGATGTCTATGGCTAGGAAACTTAACCATCTTTGATTAACATGCTAGTAAAGTAGAGGCATACTAGGGACACTCTGTTTGTCTATGTATCCACACATGTACTAATTTTCCGATTAATACAATTCTAGCATAAATAATAAACATTTATTTTGATATAAGGAAATATAAATAACAACTTTATTATTTCCTCTAGGGAATACTTTGTTCACTCCCTCCATAGGCATGCAAAGGAGGTGAAGCGTTAGATCCGGGGCGAAAGCTTTCATTTGGTGGGGCTCATTAGTGGTGGTGAGGGCGCTCATCGGTATTCGGCCCCTTCTTGGATACATTAGCAAAGAGTACACCGCTATCATTGGTCGTGTTCAATCAGAGTTAGAGCTGCGGTGGTGGATGTTGGCAGGGCAACATTTATCTCGAGGTTCAGTGGGCTGGTCCTGTGAGTGTCTCGGCGAAAGCTTTGTGCTTGACGGTGGTTGATGTCAGTTCTTGGGCATTGCTTCCCTTATATTGAAGGCACTTTTTAAAATCTCACTCTTAGTTGATTCGGGTAGAGGTCATGCTAGGTTATTTGCTCAGATCCTCGTCGTTATTGTGTTGTCTTGTATCTTTTCCATTTTCTGTGTATTTTAGTTTGGCTTATAGAGGTTGTTTGGATTGCAGCTGTTAAATTGTGATCCAAATTCTACCGTATTGGACTAGACGTAGTACATACGGTGTGGGCCTTTGCGGTCGTACCGATGCGTACGAGTACAACTCGTTTACTTGTCCTCCAAGGACTCTCATGTATTGCCCTCTTATATACCCCATGTAGTCGCACCTAAATACGGCATGTCGTCTCGTGCTTGTAATACTCCTCCTCATAGTGATTGCGCCTTCGTGCGTCCGTGGTTTTATCCCGCAAGGGTTTCCACGTAAAAATCCGCGTCTCTATGTCTCATTTATTTCTCGTTATTATCTAACAAGTGGTATATAGAGCCAACTTTACAGATACAAGTTTTGAGTCGAGAGGTTTAGGGTTGCGGTGTGTCTGCCACTGCCGTCCTACGATCTGTTGAGACTGGCGGGAATTCAGTCTGCGCGTCACCCTGCAATCAAATCGATGCGATTTACTTTACTCGGAGGCTGTTGTGCGCTGTGTCTAGCTATACATCAGTTCCACCGAGACCGACAGAACCATTCGTACGGAGCACATCACGCGAGCCGCCGAGTTCCGCTGCTGCTCTACATACAACATCAAGTCCCGAGGCAGCCCCAGTACTACTCGTGTCAAGAAACAGATCGGAGTTCTAGTACTGCTACAGTACCGTGGAGATATCCATCCACTCACGTGAAGGCTAGTACTATTGAGTACTATCAGCTCAGATTTATTTTCTCATTTCATTGCTACATCCACATGAAGAGCTGCCAGATGCGGGCGTTGTTGGCACAGTCCGACTATGATGAAGCACTGGATAGTTTTGGGAAGAACTGAATTGAGGACTGGACTGATGAGGAAAAAAGAATTGATTGTAAGGATTTGTCACAAATTCAACTCCATTTGCATAATAATATTTTGCAGGAACTTTTGAGCGAGAAAACTGCCGCCGCTCTATGGTTAAAGCTGGAAGGGATTTGCATGACTAAAGATGTCACCAGCAAGATGCATCTGAAGCAAAAATTATTCCTACACAGGTTACCCGAGGGAGGTAATGTTTTGAATCATATTTCAGAATTTAAGGATATTATATCCGATCTAGCTGTAATGGAGGTTAAGTATGAAGGGGAAAATACTGTTTTAATGTTGCTTTGTTCATTGCCAAGTTCTGATACAAATTTTAGAGACACAGTATTATACAGTCGTGATACTCTCACACTTAATGAAGTTTATGAAGCTTTGAACTCTAAGGAGAAGATGAACTTAATGGTGCCTCATGATGGTTCAAGTTCATCCCAAGCCGAGGGATTATCTGTTCGTAGCAGGACAAAGAAGAAGAACTCACATAATGGAAACAAAGGCAAAAGTAAGGACGGCTACAGGGGCCGGTCGCAATCCAGAGACAGGAAGTATTGCAGGTATTGCAAGAGAGACGGGCATGACATCTTAGAGTGTTTCAAGTTGCAGAATAAAGAAAAGAGGAAAGGTAACAAACAAGGTGAAATTTCTGCTAACGTTGTTCGTGATGATAGTTCCGATGATGCTCTTATCATTATTGCTGGATGTGCTGAGACCAATGATGAGTGGGTACTTGACAGTGCATGCACTTTGCATATGTGTCCACATAGAGATTGGTTTAATACATTTGATTTCACTACTACTGCTGGTTCCGTTTTGGGTGTTGATAATTCACCATGCAAGATTGAAGGCATAGGTTCTATTCGAATCAAGATGTTTGATGGCATAATCAGAACTTCGACAGATGTTCAGTATATTCCGAAGATGAAGAGAAATCTTATTTCTATGAGTGCCCTTGATGCAAAGGGGTACAAGTATTTAGGTGGAGATAGTGTTTCGAAAGGCACCAAAGGTTCCCTTATTGTGATGAAAGGTGATTTGAGTTCGACCAATGGTCTTTATTACCTTCGAGGTTCTACCGTTTCAAGTAACGCTACTCCAGTTATTTCAAAGAATTCTGATTGTGATGCTGCTAACCTTTGGCATATGCATCTTGGACATATGAGTGAACTTGGTTTGGCAGAGTTAAATAAGAGAGGTCTTCTTGATGGATATGAACCTAGTAAATTGGAATTTTGTGAGCATTGTATCTTCGGCAAACACAATAGGGTGAAGTTCAACACTTCGACTCATACAACTGAAGGTATTCTTGATTATGTGCATTCTGATTTATGGGGACCATCTCGCAAGAAGTCACTAGGTGGTGCTAGTTACATGCTAACTATTATTGATGATTATTCGAGAAAAGTTTGGCCTTATATCTTGAAGCATAAATATGAAGCATTATCAGCATTTAAGGACTGGAAGATTATGATTGAGAGACAAACTGAAAAGAAGGTAAAAATACTTCGCACTGATAATGGTATGTAATTTTGTTCTAAGAAATTTAAGAATTATTGCAAGTCTGAAGGCATTGTCAGACACTACACCATTCCTTGTGCTCCTCAACAAAACGATGTTGCTGAGCGTATGAACAGGACCATTATTTCCAGAGCCCGTTGCATGTTGTCCAATGCAGGTTTGCATAGGCGTTTTTGGGCTAAGGCCGCTTCCACTGCTTGTTATCTCATTAACCGTTCACCATCTATTGATCCTAATAAGAAAACTCCAATTGAGGTATGGTCTGGTTCATCTACTGATTATTCAAAGTTGAGAGTTTTTGGTTGCACTGCTTATGCTCATGTTAATAATGGAAAATTGGAGCCTAGGGTTGTTAAGTGCATCTTTCTTGATTATAAGTTTGGTGTTAAAGGTTTTAAATTGTGGAATCCTGAAACCCAGAAGGTTGTTATTAGCAGAAATGTTATCTTTAATGAATATGCTATGTTACATGATGTTTCATCTACTAATGTTCCCGTTGAGAGTGAACAACAACCTATTGTTCAGGAGCCTACTGTTTAGGTGGAACATGTTATTGATTCAGGTGATACATCTGCTAATGAAATTGGTGATGCACATGGTGAACCCGTCGTTAATGATGATAATGTCACTCCCACTCCAAATCAGCCTATTGTTCCGCCCAGTTGGAATCTCGCACATGACAGAGTTATACGGGGTATTAATAAACCTGACTTGTTAATTGAAGAGTGCAATATTATTTGTTTTGATTTACCTGTTGTAGAAGAAATTGAAGGTAATGCTAAGCCTTCTTCATTTTCCAAGGCTATTATTTCTGGTGATAGTAATAAGTGGATGACTGCTATGCATGATGAGATGGAATCACTTGAAAAGAATGGCACTTGGGATTTCTTAAGATTACCTAGAGAGAAGAAACCTATTCATTGCAAGTGGGTTTTCAAGAGGAAAGAAGTTGTTTCTCCTAATGATGAGACAAGATATAAAGCAAGGTTGGTTGCGAAAGGTTATAGTCAGATTCCAGGTATTGTTAATGAAGTTGTTGGAGATATGACTACCAGGTATGACCCGCCCAGGAGGGGCCGGGTCAATCCCAATGACGGGTTACTTAAAAGGAAGCCCGAAGAGTATACAAGGTGACGGTTTATGATAAAGCTTGTAGTAGGCCCAAGCCCAGAGGCGGCTTAAGGCCTGTAAGTGTAAACCACCATGTATGAATAAGACTTGTAAGATAAGGCATGTAAGAGTTGTCACCGAGCCGAACACATTGTATGAGCCGGCCGGGGCTCTGTAGGCCGCAGGGCGTCAACCCGTGTATATAAGGGGAAGACCCGGCGGCGGCTTAGGGCAAGAAACAAGAGATCGAGAGCCAAGCTAGCATATTTCACTCCTTGGTCATCGAAACCGAGCAATACCACATCAACTGGACTAGGCTTTACCTTCACCCAAGGGGCCGAACCAGTATAAACCTCTCGTGTCCTTTGTCCCGATTAACCCCTTTAAGCTTCCTAGTTGCGATGGCTCCACGACTAAGTCCTTTCACTAGGACATCTTCTGTGACAATTCCACGGTAGTTGGCGCCCACCGTGGGGCCAGCGCACGGTGGATTTGAGTTCTTGAAGGGTAGCTTAGAAGGGCTCAAAGGATACGCTGTGGGCCGGATGACCAAGAGTCGTCGCGGCAAGATCTACATCGATGATGAAGGTTAGGGCCCCGATGCCGGCTCAATTTAGTACAGGTACTAGGTCCCCTTCGGCAGAATCCATGTCTTCGTCGGCCGGTTTGGCGAGCCGGGCCCTGAGCCGGACATCTGCACCGACCTCATCGAGACAGCTCAGTGTGTGAGACCCGCCCGGACTCAGCCCGTCGTAAGGCGTGCCTTCATGGGTTGCATCCATGGAGGGGAGTTTTCTGAAGGATCTATGTATGGCGGTGAGATGGCCATCAATTCAGACGGTGAATCGTCCACAGGCCAGACGGATTCATTGTATCAACTACAAGATGGCGGGCTTGGGGGCTGTTCCGATGGCAGCAGTATTCCGAACCCCTTTGAGCCGCCGAATAGAGCGGGGGTTTTCATGGCTGGTACACAGCCCGCTCAAAACTCTATAGCTGCGGCAGCAATAGCTACCGGGACGGTAGTGGTCGGGTCAGGAGACCCTGCGCACCCGCCGGCTCATGTGTTGATGGATCTCATGGATAGGATGATGGCCCTATTCACCGTCGTGGTTGAACTGGCGGATAAGGCTCAGCATGATGCGGAGGTGGCACGTCTACGTGAGGAGGTAGCACAAGCCAAGGGAAACTTGGCGGCGGAGGACATTAGGATGGCAGCGGAGCGGACGGCTTTGGATGCCCGGGCTCAGCAACTTCAATCAGAGGCTTTTCGGCTCACAATGGATCTAAATGCGTCAAACGAGGTCATGAGGAGAAGGCACCAGAAGGCTCAATCACGTCTACCTCTGACTTACGATCCTAGGAACCTCTTACACACACCCGGAGCCGGTCCCAGTAACCCACCGGAAGCAAACCGGATTGCAACACCTGGGACTGGGGCGCCGGGTCAGCCGTGGACTATAGAACCCCCTCGTGTGAATACTGCTCCGCCTCGTTATACACCGACACCATCGGGTCATTTTCCTAGCCCTCTGGAGAATTTGATCGCTGCATCGGCACGTTTGGCGGCTCTCCCCGTGGAAGGTGACTCTCCAATGGCGATCGAAACACGGAGGGTGAGAGAACTTCTTCAGACAGCTCTGGCACAGCAGGAGTCATATTCTTATAGTCGGGACAGGATTCATTCAACCCCTCGCCCGAGCCGGAGCCCAAGCTACAGCAGGCATATGGATTCAGCAGCCATGTCAAGCAACGCCCAGCGCCGTGACCAGCCACACAGGTATGACCCGGCGCGTGATACGTCTCCAATGTATCTATAATTTTTGATTGCTCCATGCTATATTATCTACTGTTTTGGACATTACTGGGCTTTATTATCCACTTTTATATTATTTTTGGGACTAACCTATTAACCGGAGGCCCAACCCAGAATTTGCTGTTTTTTGCCTGTTTTAGGGTTTCGAAGAAAAGGAATATCAAACGGAGTATAAACGGAATGAAACCTTTGGGAACGTGATTTTCTCACCGAATAGAACTCAGGAGACTTGGACCCTACGTCAAGCCAGCTAAAAGGAGGCCACGAGGTAGGGGGCGCGCCTGCCCCCCCCCCCCCAGGCGCGCCCTCCACCCTCGTGGGCCCCTGTTGCTCCACCGACGTACTTCTTCCTTCTATATATACCCACGTACTCCCAAACGATCAGATACGGAGCCAAAATCCTAATTCCACCGCCGTAACTTTCTGTATCCACGAGATCCCATCTTGGGCCCTGTTCCGGAGCTCCGCCGGAGGGGGCATCGATCACGGAGTGCTTCTACATCAACACCATAGCCTCTCCGATGAAGTGTGAGTAGTTTACTTCAGACCTACGGGTCCATAGTTAGTAGCTAGATGGCTTCTTCTCTCTTTTTGGATCTCAATACAATGTTCTCCCCCTCTCTTGTGGAGATCTATTCGATTTAATCTTCTTTTTGCGGTGTGTTTGTTGAGACCGATGAATTGTGGGTTTATGATCAAGTCTATCTATGAATAATATTTGAATCTTCTCTGAATTCTCTTATGCATGATTGTTTATCTTTGCAAGTCTCTTCGAATTATCCGTTTGGTTTGGTCAACTAGATTGGTAGTTCTTGCCATGGGAGAAGTGTTTAGCTTTGGGTTCAATCTTGCGGTGTCCTTACCCAGTGACAGAAGGGGAAGCAAGGCACGTATTGTATTGTTGCCATCGAGGATAACAAGATGGGGTTTATTTCATATTGCATGAATTTATCTCTCTACATCATGTCATCTTGCTTAAAGCGTTACTCTGTTTTTAACTTAATACTCTAGATGCATGCTGGATAGCGGTCGATGAGTGGAGTAATAGTAGTAGATGCAGAATTGTTTCGATCTACTTGTCACGGACGTGATGCCTATATACATGATCATGCCTAGATATTCTCATAATTATGCACAATTCTATCAATTGATTAACAGTAATTTGTTCAGCCACTGTAGAATACTTATGCTCTTGAGAGAAGCCACTAGTGAAACCTATGGCCCCCGAGTCTATTCTCATCATATCAATCTCCATCACTTTTATATTGTTTTGCTATTTACTTTGCTTTTACTTTTTACTTTGCATCTTTATATCAAAAATACCAAAAATATTCTATCTATCCGATCTCACTCTCGTAAGTGACCGTGAAGGGCTTGACAAACCCTAATCACATTGGTTGCGATACCTTGCTTCTCAAAAACTGAGGGAAATACTTACACTACTCTGATGCATCATCCCTTCCTCTTCGGGGAAAACCAACGCAAGCTCAAGACGTAGCAAGAAGGATTTCTGGCTCCGTTGCTGGGGAGTCTATGCAAAAAGTCAATATACCAAGTACCCATCACAATCCCTATCTCTCGCATTACATTATTTGCCATTTGCCTCTCGTTTTCCTCTCCCCCCAATTCACCCTTGCCATTTTATTCGCCCTCTCTCTCTATCCTCCCTCTCTATTTGCCTCTTTTTGCCCGCTTGCTTTTTGTTTGCTCATGTGCTAGTTTGCTTGCTTGTCGTCATGGCTAGTCTCATATCTTCTCCGTTGTCTCCCGAGAGTGAAGTTCTAAATTTTAAACAAAGGGAGGGAGAAAATCTAAAAGATGCTTGGTATAGGATTTGCAATTCTCAAAATAGATCTACCAGGAAGCAATCTACCTTAGTTCTTCTCCGCAATTTTTATGTAGGTATTAATCCTTGGAATAGATATATCCTCGATACCATTACCGAAGGGAACTTCTTGGGTAGCCATACTTTTGATTCTTATAATGCTGTGTTAGATTTATTTGGCTCACCACCTCTTTTGATTAATGGAACCATGTTAACGTTGGAGGATGTTATGCAAAGACTTGAAATTATCGAAAATAAAGTTGCTACTATTGAATCAATTGAAAATCTAGATAAAAAGATCCACAATCAAATCACTCAATATGAATCTAAGGTAGGAATGACTTTGAAAAATATTAAGGAAAAGGAACCCATCGTTAATGAGAAGATGAACTTAGATTCTACTAGAATTGATAAACTTGAGGGTATCATTAAAAATTTGGGAACTGATTTTTCTTCCGTAAAGAATACTCCTAGTCCTCCTACTAAAATTGCCAAGCTCATGTATGTTCCTAAAAATAAGGGTGAATCATCTAGTAAGGAAACTGCTGATCTTAAATCTATAAGTATTCATCCCAATCTTTTTGCTATCATTAAAGAAACATTTATTACAAATGAATTTTTAGATCTTGTGCCTAAAAGTTTGGTTATTAATAAAAAGAAAGAAATTGCTAAAGATGGGAGATGCCTTATTGAAGAATTGCCTACCAAAGATGGCAATACCTAGATCTATCGTTGCTTGTTATGCCTAGCTAGGGGCGTTAAACGATAGCGCTTGTTGGGAGGCAACCCAATTTTATTTTTATTACTTTCTATTTGCTCCTGTTTAGTAATAAATAAATTATATAGCCTCTGTTTTGGTTGTGTTTTTTGTGTTTAATTAGTGTTTGTGCCAAGTAGAACCGTTGGGAAGACTTGGGGAAAGTCTTGTTGAACTTGCTGTAAAAAACAGAAACTTTAGCGCTCACGAGAACTGCTGCCATTTTTATTTGAAGAGTGCTATTTAGTTAATTCTTTTTTCATATGATTAATAGATAAATTACTCACGTCCAGCAGTTTATTTTAGAATTTTTGGGGTTCCAGATCTTGCGCTAGCTACAGATTACTACAGACTGTTCTGTTTTTTGACAGATTCTGTTTTTCGTGTGTTGTTTGCTTATTTTGATGAATCTATGGCTAGTAAAATAGTTTATAATCCATAGAGAAGTTGGAATACAGTAGGTTTAACACCAATATAAATAAATAATGAGTTCATTACAGTACCTTGAAGTGGTCTTTTGTTTTCTTTCGCTAACGGAGCTCACGAGTTTTCTAGTTTGAGTTTTGTGTTGTGAAGTTTTCAAGTTTTGGGTGAATTCTTTTGATGGATGATGGAGCAAGGAGTGGCAAGAGCCTAAGCTTGGGGATGCCCATGGCACCCCCAAGATAATCCAAGGACACCAAAAATTTAAAGTTTGGGTATGCCTCGGAAGGCATCCCCTCTTTTCGTCCACTTCCATCGGTAATTTACTTGGAGCTATATTTTTATTCACCAACATGATATGTGTTTTGCTTGGAGCGTCCTGTATTATTTGTGTCTTTGTTTGCTAGTATACCACAATCATCCTTGCTATACACACCTTTTGAGAGAGCCATACATGAATTAAAATTTGATAGTATACTCTATGTGCTTCACTTATATCTTTTGAGCTAGATAATTTTGCTCTATGTTCTTCACTTATATCTTTTGAGCTAGATAATTTTTCTCTATGTGCTTCACTTATATCTTTTGAGCTAGATAATTTTTCTCTATGTGCTTCACTTAGATCTTTTAGAGCACGGTGGTGGATTCATTTTAAAGAAACTATTGATCTCTCATCCTTCACTTAAATTAATTTGAGAGTCTCTTAATAGCATGGTAATTTTCCTAATAATAATATGCTTGGTATTCTAGATTTGTGAAACTTTATTTTGAGTGTGTTGAATACTAAGAAAAGATTGAAACATGATAATTGTTTTGAGATATGGAGGTGATAATATTAAAGTCATGCTAGTCGAGTAGTTGTGAATTTAAAGAATACTTGTGTTGAAGTTTGTGATTCCCGTAGCATGCACGTATGGTGAACCGTTATGTGATGAAGTCGGAGCATGATTTATTTATTGATTGTCTTGCTTATGAGTGGCGGTCGGGGACGAGCGATGGTCTTTTCCTACCAATCTATCCCCCTAGGAGCATGCGCGTAATACTTTTCTTTGATAACTTCTAGATTTTTGCAATAAGTATATGAGTTCTTTATGACTAATGTTGAGCCCATGGATTATACGCACTCTCACCCTTCCACCCTTGCTAGCCTCTCTAATACCGCGCACCTTTCGCCAGTATCATACACCTACCATATACCTTCCTCAAAATAGCCACCATACCTACCTATTATAGCATTTCCATAGCCATTCCGAGATATATTGCCATGCAACTTTCCACCACCTAGTTCGTCATGACACATCCATCATTGTCATATTGCTTAGCATGATCATGTAGTTGACATAGTATTTGTGGCAAAGCCACCGTTCATAATTCTTTCATACTGGCCACTCTTGATTCATTGCATATCCTGGTACACCACCGGAGGCATTCACATAGAGTCATACTTTGTTTTAGTATCGAGTTGTAATCATTGAGTTGTAAATAAATAGAAGTGTGATGATCATCATTCAATAGAGCATTGTCCCAAATAAAAAAAAGAGAAAGGCCAAAGAAAAAAAAGAAGGCCCAAAAAAAAGGGGGCAATGCTACTATCCTTTTTCCACACTTGTGCTTCAAAGTAGCACTATGATATAGCGAGTCTCATATTTTGTGCTTCAAAGTAGCGCCATGTTCTTCATATAGAGAGTCTCATATGTTGTCACTTTCATATACTAGTGGGAATTTCACGTTATAGAACTTGGTTTGTATATTCCAATGATGGGCTTCCTCAAATTGCCCTAGGTCTTCGTGAGCAAGCAAGTTGGATGCACACCCACTAGTTTCTTTTGTTGAGCTTTCATACATTTATAGCTCTAGTGCATCCGTTGCATGGCAATCCCTACTCACTCACATTGATATCTATCGATGGGCATCTCCATAGCCCGTTGATACGCCTAGTTGATGTGAGACTATCTTCTCCTTTTTGTCTTCTCCACAACTACCATTCTATTCCACCTATAGTGCTATATCCATGGCTCACGCTCATGTATTGCGTGAAGATTGAAAAAGTTTTGAAAAAGTTAGAGTATGAAACAATTGCTTGGCTTGTCATCGGGGTTGTGCATGATTTAAATACTTTATGTGGGGAAAATTGTCACATCCCAAGTTCTGGTAATGCCTAGTGCTAACATATGGTGTTGCATCATGTCTACTTTACTCAGAAAATTGAAATGGGGATGACAGAACCCCCAGCACCCCATTAATCCAACTAGGATTTACTAAAATCCTTTTCAATGAACCTAAAATGCCCTTCTAAAATTTTCATCATCTTTGCCTTGGTCTTAAACCTCTGAAAGAAATGGTGCACATACTTCTAGGACATCATAGGGTCACTGAATTAAATCATACTCTATTTGCATTTGGGCATTTAAATGCTATAGAATATTTTAGATGTCCAAATAATCCTAAACTGAAATGTTCCATGTTGGTTATATGCTAAACAGTGGGCATGAGCAGTTTGGTGATTTTTGAAAGTGCCTAAGCATTTTTAGAAAAGCCACAAAGTTGTAGAAAAATATAAAACAGGAAATAAAATAGAGAAAGGAGAAACTTACATGGCTTACCTGCAGCCCAGCTGTGCGGCCCAACACTGTAGCCAGCCCAGCCCAACTCCTCCCCTATCTTCAACCTCTTGCCAGTAGGCACGAGGGCGTGTGCCCGCGGCACGCACGCGCGCGCCCGGCCACCTCCTGCTTTCCCGGGGCGCCCTGAGCCTTCCGCCGCGCCACACCACCCCCCGAGAACCGTATGGATCAATCTCTCCCTCCCTCGCTCTCCCCCTCGCCCGTTCCCCGCCATGGCCGAAGCCTCCATGGACGCACCACCGCCGACGAGCACCACTGCAGCCATCGCCTCCCCCTCGTTCCCTCGAGCAGCCCAGAAGCACCGCCGCGTCCCCCCTTCCTCTCCGCCGAACCACGCCCCACCGGAAGCCCTGCAGCGTCGCCTCCGAGCTCTTCTTCAACCTTCGGCCGCCGGCGACCTCGTCTTCGATTCGCCACCGTCCATGCTTCCCCGGCCTCGACTTCGACTCCGTTCGACCCCTCTGTGAGCCTCCCTCATTTCCCCCTTGTTTTCCCTCTCCAACCCTACCTCTAGCCATGCTTTTCGCCGGAGACCGAACTGCGCCGCCGCCGAGCCTCTCGCCGCCATGGCCACAGCCGCCGCAACCTCCAACCGAGCACACCCACGTGCTCACCGCATCGCGTAGGTGCCGTAGGAGCCAAGCACGCCACCCCATGGGCACCGTAGCCCCGCTCCCGAGTGCACCCGTACTCCGGCCGCCTCAAAAGCTACCGCCGCCGTCGATTTAGTCCACTCCGGCGCGAGCCGTTGCCCCCGTTAGATGCGCGAGACTTTCAGCTTTCCGTAGCCGCAAACCGCGTCCAAAACCGAGCTCTATGGAGCTTTTCCGAAGCCCGCGGCCACCGCTGACCTCGCCGGCGGCTTAACGCCGGTGGGTTGACCCCGCTGACCGAGTTGACCCCGGGTGGGCCCAGTTTGACCCCTCTTGGTCAATGACAAATGGGACCCGCCTGCTAATTAAGTTAGGATTAGGACTAACTAAATTAGTTGGGCTAATAACTGACAGTGGGCCCAGTGGCTGTTAATTTGATTAGTTAAATTTAATTAACCTTGTTAATTAATTGTGTCACCGACCGGTGGACCCCACTGGTTAGGTTTGACCTGGACCGGGTCAATTGACCTGCTGACGTCACGGTGACGTAGTGCTGACGCCATAACTCATTTTCTAGATTAAAAATAATTCAGAAAATTCCAGAAATTAGTATAAATTTCTAAAATTCATAGAAATTCAACCGTAACTCCAAATGAAATAAATTATATATGAAAAATGATCAGAAAAATCCAAGGAATCTGAATATGGCATTTTCATGCATGTTTGAACAACTTAACCTCACTGTCTAGTCCAAAACATGATAATGCACTATTTGAATTCATAGTTTGAATTTGAATTTGAACCTAGTGGTCAAACCAACTCCATTTAACTTGTTGCTAGTTGCATTAGCTCAATCAATGGCATATTGCCATGTCATGATCATGCATCATTTTGTTGCATCACATTGATTATGTTCTTCCTTGTTTGCCGGTAAATGTCCCCTCTCGGTAGACGCTGCTCCGACGCTGTGATCGTTGACACTGATGAAGACTCAATGTTATCTTCAGAAGTGCAAGGCAAGCAAAACCCCCTTGTTCATTCCGATTCAATCCCACTCTCTCTCGCTCCTGCTCTCTTTTACTGCATTAGGACAACAACGATTCAACTGTTACATGTTGCGGTAGTTGAACCCTTTTCCTCTGCATGACCTGTCATTGCCACAGTAAATAGATGAAACCCACTAGCATGAGTAGGAGTTGTTTGAGCCCTGATGTGCCTACTCATTCATGTTTGTTTGTCATGCCTGCTACTGCTTAGAGTTGAGTCAGGTTTGATTCATCGGGGATGAATTGGAACAGTGATGAACATGTCCTACTGTGTGTGAGCTAAGGGTGTGAACACAATTTGGTAAAGGTAGCGGTGAGAGGCCATGTAGGAGCACATGGTGGGTTGTCTCATTGCAGCCGTCCTCAGGAACTGAGTTCTGTGTCTGTGATCCATGAACAGTTACTACCACCCGTTGGGATTCTTAATTGACCCTCTCGGCTTCTAAATCACCCTAGCACTCTGTCCAGGAGTTGCAACTAGTTTCTGGTGTTTGTAGGTTATGTGTTGGCGGCTATGCATAGCGCTGACCCTAGGGGTGGGCTATGATGCGGTAGATACACCGTGGCACGGTGTACCGGGCGCCCGTTTGGTGTCTCGGGAACCCTGTTCACATCGTTCGGGGCCGTATGTGGAAACCTCAGCCGGACTCCCTGCGGATGGAACCTGAATAGGCGATAAACCTGGACTAGAGACTTAAGTGTTTAGGTAGGCCGTGGCTGACACCCTCGCCAGGCTTCCGCTTGAAGGTTGCCGAGATACATGACATGTATATGGTGGTAAGTGGTGGGAGCGTGTGTGAAGAAGTACACCCCTGCAGGGTTATCATTATCTATTCGAATAGCCGGATTCCTCGGATATGGAAACTTGGACCCCTTGCATAGTTCATAGACAAGTGAAAGTGGATACCCTAAAACTCGCAAGATAAGCATGAGTGCTATGGATGGCCTTCTCGTAGGGAGACGGGAGCGGATCCATAGTGGTGTATTGGATGGTGAATATGTGGACTCGTGTGCGCCACCTCAAAAGAGTTGCTTGAAGTCGTAGTTCAAGTTAGCCACTGAGTCAAAGCTGGCTTGCTGCAGTTAAAACTCCACCCCCTTGTTGATACCGATGCATATGTAGCTAGTTCTAATGTAAGTCTTGCTGAGTACCTTTGTACTCATGTTTGCTTAATTTATGTTTTGCAGAGAGACTTCAGTCTCACTAGTAGTTCCGCGCGGACTTCGACGTTTAGCTTGATACCTCAGCTATGATCTTGTGCCCTCGGCAGGATCTGGTAGATAGTGAGGCTTCTTAGCCTTTTCCATTTGTAGATGTCTGCTCTCAGACATGTTAAGCTTCTGCATGTGCTCTGACTTGTATGCTATGATTGTTGGGTCATGAGACCCATGTTTGTAATATCTCGCTCCTCGGAGCCTAATGAATAAATACTTGAGTTGTAGAGTTATGTTGTGATGCCATGTTGTATTTACACATATCGAGCATATTGGGTGTATGATTGAAATGCTTGGTATGTGTGGGATCTGACAATCTAGTTGTTTATCCTTGGCAGCCTCTCTTATGGGGAAATGTAGTCTAGTGCTTCCATGAGCCATAGTAGTCCGCTACAGCCCGGTTCACCGGTGTCCTGTTAGCCCAACACTACTGCTCAGGACACTTGACTGGCCGGCATGTGTTTCACTTTGTTCCTGTGTCTGTCCCTTCGGGGAAATGTCATGCTGTGACATTCGGAGTCCTGCCTAGCCTGCTACAGCCCGGGTTCCTAGAGTCCTGTTAGCCCAGTGCTACAGCCCGGATTCACACGCTGCTGACCGACATGCTCGATGTGATTCATGTATGCTTGTCCCCATAGGTTAGTGCCGCTTTGGGTTCACGGCTAGCCATGTCGGCCCGGGTTCTCTGTCATATGGATGCTAGCGACACTATCATATACGTGAGCCAAAAGGCGCAAACGGTCCCGGGCCATGGTAAGGCGACACCCGTGGAAATACCGTGCGTGAGGCCCCAAAGTGATATGAGGTGTTACCGGCTAGATCGATGTGACTTGGAATCAGGGTCCTTACAACATTGTTATCAGAGCCTGACTGCCTGTAGGATACCAAGCCAACATAGTCGAAGTTGTGTCTAGAAATGCTTTTGTTGTGTAAGGGAATTGATTGTGGAAGGGAACGTAAGGCTCTTTTTACTCCTTATCCTCAAGACCTTCTGATCTGAGTCATCTTATCTTTTCTACGGGTTTAAGAACTAGGCTTCTCTTCTATCTCTCAGGATGACGTGTTACTAAACCGTAGTTGCCTAGGATTGTTGGGTTTAAGCCTCAGTTCAGCTCCTACTACTTCCATATGTTCATAGCTGGCCTCAGAACCTTGATATTGTGTATTGAGTGGTTATGCCACCATTTTGCAGGATGTCTCAAATCTTTTTGAGCATTTACAGCCTTTATGCTGTCCGAGTCATCCCAGGTTCCTAAACAATCTGATGCATTTGCAAATCCCTTTCTCCTGTGTTCGATGTCTTTTGGTCCAGATTAATCACACTAACCAGTGTGTTGAGGTATTCCATTGCCTCGATATATATGTTGGAACTATTATTATGACCCTGGGTGTCCTAGAGAACCACCCAGTAATCTAGTAATGCTTTGTGTCCCAAGTGTGATGATTCTGGCCATCATTCTTGAAAGCATCCCGCGATGCTACGTAGTAGTAGGTATTCTACTCTTGGGTTCTTGAACCCGAGATTCACCCTACTTACCTCATGTTGATAGTGTTGCTAGTTCCTTTAGGATATTAGTAACCTTTGCGATAGTCCTCGAGGTCCGTGGTATTTCCTTCTTCCAAATACTATGAACCACTTATGGCAGAAGTTTGTTGTATCAAAAGATCACAACCAGAGTGCTTTTAATGAATTCTCCATTCTACATTGTGAATCTGCCAGTCCTACCTATCTGCATGGGTTGTCCGGAAGAAATGTTGAGCTTTGCTCGACATACTAATCTATGCATCCACAACTCAGAAAATTATATGTTCCTCGAGTTGTTCCTCTTCAGGTGTATTCCGACCATCTTCTATCAGTTGATAGTCAAGAATAGTTGTGCATTCATGTTATCGATGCCTATTATTCTTGTGGTCCATCAAGCCATTCTATTCCAGAATGACTAGGAGAAACAAACTCCAGTACCTCATCCATATCTAGGATTGGGTCAAAGTAGTTGTTTTTCGCAAATCAAAATGCCAATCCAGCTTTTTCTCTGTTCTACCCTGGAGTATTACCCCCTTTATGTCAGGATTGTCATGAGAATTGCACCCTCTCTCATGAATTCTTGACGCAATGATACTTATTACCATCATTTTTCATTCCTCGGTCCCGTGTTGTCGCAACCAGAATGCCGGCAAGTGAACCATGATGTGTGAAATCAATACTCCTAGCAACTAGTTGCTAGGTAGCTAATGGACAATAATTTCTTTCTTAGCGTGTTGGTTATTGAATCATCATCCTAAGATTGATCGTGCTACCTAGTCCACTTTTCCTGGTGCACTCTTTGATCAATGAGTTAGGATTGGGTCAGTCCCTCGCTCTCTTGATCATATCGTCTTGCTTTGAAAAGCAAGATTGTTCCCGAGCTTAGGAACATATCGGTGGTTCGTGATTTTCTGAATATTTCCTCGGAAGTATCACCAGGTTGCCCCTGACTGTTATCTTGACTCGTGATCAAGTTGGTTTCTTGTAAACCACCCCTTCTCCAAGAATCTGTGTTGGATACCCTGAGCTAGTTGGTTAAGCTGAACAACAACTTGGAGAGTTGAAAGATAAAAGCTTGTCCGACTCAGTTCATTCCAAAGGGATATCTTGCGTGTGTGTGCGTGTGTGTTGGAGAAAGATGATATCTTCATCAATTGATCCTCGTGATCAATTATCGGTGCTATTGTCTTATCCAAACTTTGATTTGAGTGTGGGCTATTGTCAAATCAAATCAGAACCAATGATATTTGTAATGTTGTCCTACTCGTGGTTGATTCCTCGAGCATACATCATTATGTTCTTTGGGTCTGACCAATGCTATCACCGTGTTCACTTAATTATGGATTTCCATTTATATGGAAACCTGGATGAATTGTTGTTGAGCCATCGACAACATCCATGTCCTCTCCATGATTTTGTCGAACATTAAGCGAGTGTTGGAAACTTTTGAAAGCATCTCTTCATGCTAGCTCATGAAGCATATGTTGGATGAAAGAAGTGACTTCCTCTGATTCACGTGCATTTGGTGCAAGTTGCCGCCGTGAGTTTGAGAAAGTTAGTTTTGCTTCCTCTGGAATCATCCCAAGTTAGTCATGCACGTGTGAAGTATTCCATGGTCTGATAGACTGATCATCTTCATTCCATATGAATTCCATAGCACACCAAGCCACGGATTGACCTGTTCCAGGAAAAGAAGTTGTTGTGCTATCCTAGGTCATGCACAAGATTTCGATATCCTCAATGATGGTTCCCCACCAGAACTCGGTAGTGTTTTATTATAGGACTACTATGTGGTCATACTTGTGTGGGACAACGTGTTCACATGTTGTAGCAGAACCAGCTCATGTTTTGGAGCTTGCTATCGCAGTTCATTCCCCGAGAATCTCGCAACATCGTCTCGTCGATTTGTGTTGCAAAATTTCATTTTCCTTTCTAGACTCGATGAGTCTGGGATATCCTGACACCAACCAGATCTGAATCTCAGGCAGATATGATGGTTGGAGTATTTTCGAAGAACCATAATATTCGTCCCTCGGTAATCGGTAAAGTGGATGTCGTGGGCAACACATCCAGCCGGAAGACCTTTAATTGTAGTATCTTGATTGAAGAAAGTTGGCCACCTCCCCATGAGGAATTCGTAGGATTTACCTCCGTAGTTAATCCTTATGGATTCTTGTGCTCCCGAAGTCCGACCTTTTACTTGATGTCCTAGATACCAAACCGTATCAATAAATGGGTTATCCTAGCACATCAAGGAGAACATTAAAAGCGGAGTGCTAAATGTCTCTCGGTCGATCATCCAGATTTTGTTCCCTTGGCCTCGCTAAGGTGAAATCTGAGAAAGTGTTATCTTCCTTTGCATCTCATTATCCATCACCATTCATCATGGTGGTATGTTGTGTTGCCAGGATCTTTGACACAGATATTGGTAAAACCTTGATGAATATGGAGATGCTCAAGTTCTTGAGAGCACGTGCAAGCACCAGGTTTTTACCGTTGGCATTAACTGGGATTTGCTTCCAGTTTCCTCGGTTATGTTATAACCTTTACAAACAGTGGACTTACCATGGGTCTCATCCATTTCCGATGATAAGCAAAAATCATCCATTGCGTTGTCTTCAACAAGGTAGTCCACATCATCCATCCTAGTCCGAGTATGTCATTCTTTCGAACTCCTTCAAATGATCGTTGTGATTGCCTTAGGCTGGTATAGAGAGTTTCAATGATCTTTGTATCAAAAGTAATTCTTTTTGCCACCTAAGGGAAAATTCCACGGGTCATCTCCCCTAAGGTGCCCCATTATGGAATCATGGAAATTATTTCCTCGCTATCTTGAAATCATGCACCATCCTTTTCAGCGTGGATTTTTTGCCTACCCAGTAGAACCTTGTCATCTACCTCTTTTCCATCACTCCTGATCTATGTTTTGTGTCTTAGCTCAAGAGATGTTCTAATGTCTCACTCCATGAGTTGATCTTGAGTTGATTGATCTTTGAGAAGATCGTTTCCTGTAGAGTTTCCTTCCCTCTTCATCGTGTTGGATGAAGATCTCGAAGACAAAGACGTCAAGAGCAATTTGATGCAATATATCGGTATCTTCGAGAAGGGCAGTTGGATCAACAAGACTGTGATAGTTTTGTGTCCCCTCCATCTTCTTACTCCACTTCTTGAATCTCAGGACGAAATTCTTGTTTTAGTGGGGGTGAGTTGTCACATTCCAAGTTCTGGTAATGCCTAGTGCTAACATATGGTGTTGCATCATGTCTACTTTACTCAGAAAATTGAAATGGGGATGACAGAACCCCCAGCACCCCATTAATCCAACTAGGATTTACTAAAAGCTTTTTCAATGAACCTGAAATGCCCTTCTAAAATGTTCATCATCTTTGCCTTGGTCTTAAACCTCTGACAGAAATGGTGCACATATTTCTAGGACATCATAGGGTCACTGAATTAAATCATACTCTATTTGCATTTGGGCATTTAAATGCTATAGAATATTTTAGATGTCCAAATAATCCTAAACTGAAATGTTCCATGTTGGTTATATGCTAAACAGTGGGCATGAGTAGTTTGGTGATTTTTGAAAGTGCCTAAGCATTTTTAGAAAAGCCAAAAAGTTGTAGAAAAATATAAAACAGGAAATAAAATAGAGAAAGGAGAAACTTACGTGGCTTACCTGCAGCCCAGCTGTGCGGCCCAACACTGTAGCCAGCCCAGCCCAACTCCTCCCCTGTCTTCAACCTCGTGCCAGTAGGCACGAGGGCGTGTGCCCGCAGCACGCACGCGCGCGCCTGGCCACCTCCTCCTTTCCTAGGGCGCCCTGAGCCTTCCATCACGCCACGCCACACCCCAGAACCGTATGGATCTCTCCCTCCCTCGCTCTCCCCCTCGCCCGTTCCCCGCCATGGCCGAAGCCTCCATGGACGCACCGCCGCCGACGAGCACCACTGCGGCCATCGCCTCCCCCTCGTTCCCTCGAGCAGCCCAGAAGCACCGCCACGTCCTCCCCTTCCTCTCCACCGAACCACGCCCCGCCGGAAGCCCGGCAGCGTCGCCTTCGAGCTCTTCTTCAACCGTCGGCTGCCGGCGACCTCGTCTTCGATTCGCCGCCGTCCGTGCTTCCCCGGCCTCGACTTCGACTCCGTTCGACCCCTCTGTGAGCCTCCGTCGTTTCCCCCTTGTTTTCCCTCTCCACCCCTTCCTCTAGCCGTGCTTTTCGCCGGAGACCGAACCGCGCCGCCGCCGAGCCTCTCGCCGCCGTGGCCACAGCCGCCGCAACCTCCAACCGAGCACACCCACATGCTCACCGCGTCGCGTAGGTGCCGTAGGTGCCAAGCACGCCACCCCACGGGCACCGTAGCCCCGCTCCCGAGTGCACCCGTACTCCGGCCGCCGCAAAAGCTGCCGCCGCCGTCGATATAGTCCACTCTGGCGCGAGTCGTTGCCCCCTTTAGATGCGCAAGACTTTCAGCTTTCCGTAGCTGCAAACCGCGTCCAAAACTGAGCTCTGTGGAGCTTTTCCGAAGCCCACGGCCACCGCTGACCTCGCCGGCGGCTTAACGCCGGTGGGTTGACCCTGCTGACCGAGTTGACCCCGGGTGGGCCCAGTTTGACCCCTCTTGGTCAATGACAAATGGGACCCGCCTGCTAATTAAGTTAGGATTAGGACTAACTAAATTAGTTGGGCTAATCACTGACAGTGGGCCCAGTGGCTGTTAATTTGATTAGTTAAATTTAATTAACCCTGTTAGTTAATTGTGTCACTCACCAGTGGACCCCACTGGTCAGGTTTGACCTGGACCGGGTCAGTTGACCTGCTAACGTCACGGTGACGTAGTGCTGACGCCATAACTCATTTTCTGGATTAAAAATAATTCAGAAAATTCCAGAAATCAGTATAAACTTCTAAAATTCATAGAAATTCAACCGTAACTCCAAATGAAATAAATTATATATGAAAAATGATCAAAAAAATCCAAGGAATCTGAATATGGCATTTTCATGCATGTTTGAACAACTTAACATCACTATCTAGTCCAAAACATGATAATGCACTATTTGAATTCATAGTTTGAATTTGAATTTGAACCTAGTGTTCAAACCAATTCCATTTAACTTGTTGCTAGTTGCATTAGCTCAATCAACGGCATATTGCCATTACATGATCATGCATCATTTTGTTGCATCACATTGATTATGTTCTTCCTTGTTTGCCGGTAAATGTCCCCTCTCGGTAGATGCTGCTCCGACGCTGTGATCGTTGACACTGATGAAGACTCAATGTTATCTTCAGAAGTACAAGGCAAGCAAAAACCCCTTGTTCATTCCGATTCAATCCCACTCTCTCGCTCCTACTCTCTTTTATGGCATTAGGACAACAACGATTCAACTGTTACATGTTGCGGTAGTTGAACCCTTTTCCTCTGCATGACCTGTCATTGCCACAGTAAATAGATGAAACCCACTAGCATGAGTAGGAGTTGTTTGAGCCCTGATGTGCCTACTCATTCATGTTTAATTGTCATGCCTGCTACTGCTTAGAGTTGAGTCAGGTCTGATTCATCGGGGATGAATTGGAACAGTGATGAACATGTCCTACTGTGTGTGAGCTAGGGGTGTGAACACAATTTGGTAAAGGTAGTGGTGAGAGGCCATGTAGGAACACATGGTGGGTTGTCTCATTGCAGCCATCCTCAGGAGCTGAGTTCTGTGTCTGTGATCCATGAACAGTTACTACCACCCATTGGGATCCTTAATTGACCCTCTCGGCTTCTTAATCACCCTAGCACTCTGTCCAGGAGTTGCAACTAGTTTCTGGTGTTTGTAGGTTATGTGTTGGCGGCCATGCATAGCGCTGACCCTAGGGGTGGGGTATGATGCGGTAGATACACCATGGCACGATGTACCAGGCGCCCGTTTGGTGTCTCGGGAACCCTGTTCACATTGTTCGGGGCCGTATGTGGAAACCTCAGCCGGACTCCCTGCGGATGGAACCTGAATAGGCGATAAACCTGGACTAGAGACTTAAGTGTTTAGGTAGGCCATGGCCGACACCCTCGCCAGGCTTCCGCTTGAAGGTTGCCGAGATACATGACATGTATATGGTGGTAAGTGGTGGGAGCGTGTGTGAAGAAGTACACCCCTGCAGGGTTATCATTATCTATTCGAATAGCCGGATTCCTCGAATATGGAAACTTGGACCCCTTGCATAGTTCATAGACAAGTGAAAGTGGATATCCTAAAACTCGCAAGATAAGCGTGAGTGCTATGGATGGCCTTCTTGTAGGGAGACGGGAGCGGATCCATAGTGGTGTATTGGATGGTGAATATGTGGACTCGTGTGCGCCACCTCAAAAGAGTTGCTTGCAGTCGTAGTTCAAGTTAGCCAATGAGTCAAAGCTGGCTTGCTGCAGTTAAAACTCCACCCCCCTTGTTGATACCGATGCATATGTAGCTAGTTCTGATGTAAGTCTTGCTGAGTACCTTTGTACTCATGTTTGCTTAATTTAAGTTTTGCAGAGAGACTTCAGTCTCGCTAGTAGTTCCGCGTGGACTTCGACCTTTAGCTTGATACCTCAGCTATGATCTTGTGCCCTCGGCAGGATCTGGTAGATAGTCAGGCTTCTTAGCCTTTTCCATTTGTAGATGTCTGTTCTCAGACATGTTAAGCTTCCGCATGTGCTCTGACTTGTATGCTATGATTGTTGGGTCATGAGACCCATGTTTATAATATCTCACTCCTCGGAGCCTAATGAATAAATACTTGAGTTGTAGAGTTATGTTGTGATGCCATGTTGTATTTACACATATCGAGCATATTGGGTGTATGATTGAAATGCTTGGTATGTGTGGGATCCGACAATATAGTTGTTTATCCTTGGCAGCCTATCTTATGGGGAAATGTAGTCTAGTGCTTCCATGAGCCATAGTAGTCCGCTACAACCCGGTTCACCGGAGTCCTGTTAGCCCGACACTACTGCTCAGGACACTTGACTGGCCGGCATGTGTTTCACTTCGTTCCTATGTCTGTCCCTTTGGGGAAATGTCACGCGGTGACATCCGGAGTCCTACCTAGCCTGCTACAGCCTGGGTTCCCGGAGTCCTCTTAGCCCAGTGCTACAGCCCGGATTCACACGCTGTTGACCGACATGCTCGATGTGATTCATGTATGCCTGTCCCCATAGGTTAGTGCCGCTTTGGGTTCACGACTAGCCATGTCGGCCCGGGTTCTCTGTCATATGGATGCTAGCGACACTATCATATACGTGAGCCAAAAGGCCCAAATGGTCCCCGGACATGGTAAGGCGACACCCGTGGAAATACCGTGTGTGAGGCCGCAAAGTGATATGAGGTGTTACCGGCTAGATCGATGTGACTTGGAATCGGGGTCCTGACAAAGATGGAGCATAGCCAGACTATATAATTTTGTAGGGATAACTTTATTTAGCCATGTTATTTTGAGAAGACATAATTGATTTGTTAGTATGCTTGAAGTATTATTATTTTCTATGTCAATATAAACTTTTGTCTTGAATCTTTCTAATCTGAATATTCATACCACAATTAAGAAGATTTGCATTGAAATTATGCCAGGTAGCACTCCGCATCAAAAAAATCTCTTTTTATCATTTACCTACTCGAGGACGAGCAGGAATTAAGCTTGGGGATGCCTGATGCGTCTCCAACGTATCTATAATTTTTGATTGCTCCATGCTATATTATCTACTGTTTTGGACTATATTGGGCTTTATTTTCCACTTTTAAATTATTTTTGGGACTAACCTATTAACCGGAGGCCCAGCCCAGAATTGTTGTTTTTTGCCTATTTCAGTGTTTCAGATAAACAGAATATCAAACGGAGCCCAAACGGAATAAAAATCTTCGGAAACGTGATTTTCTCACCGAACGTGATCAAGGAGACTTGGACCCTACTGCAAGGGATCAAAGAGGAGGTCACGAGGGTGGGGGCGCCCCCCCCCCTAGGGTGCGCCCCCTACCTCGTGGGCCCCTCGGTGCTCCACCGACGTACTCCTTCCTCCTATATATACACACGTACCCCTAAACGATCCGAACAGGAGCCAAAAACCTAATTCCACCGCTGCAACTTTCTGTATCCACGAGATCCCATCTTGGAGCCTGTTCCGGAGCTCCGCCGGAAGAGGGCCGTCATCACGGAGGGCTTCTACATCACCATAGCCCCTCTGATGAAGTGTGAGTAGTTTACCTCAGACCTTTGGGTCCATAGTTAGTAGTTGGATGGCTTCTTCTCTCTCTTTGAATCTCAATACAAAGTTCTCCCCCTCTCTTGAGGAGATCTATTCGATGTAACCTTATTTTTGCGGTGTGTTTGTTGAGACCGATGAATTGTGGTTTTATGATCAAGTCTATCTATAAATAGTATTTGAATCTTCTCTGAATTCTTTTATGCATGATTGGTTATCTTTGCAAGTCTCTTCGAATTATCCGTTTGGTTTGGCCAACTAGATTGGTAGTTCTTGCCATGGGAGAAGTGTTTAGCTTTGGGTTCAATCTTGCGGTGTCCTTACCCAGTGACAGAAGGGGCAGCAAGGCACGTATTGTATTGTTGCCATCTAGGATAACAAGATGGGGTTTATTTCATATTGCATGAATTTATCTCTCTACATCATGTCATCTTGCTTAAAGCATTACTCTATTTTTAACTTAATACTCTAGATGCATGCTGGATAGCGGTCGATGAGTGGAGTAATAGTAGTAGATGCAGAATCATTTCGATCTACTTCTCACGGACGTGATGCCTATATACATGATCATGCCTAGATATTCTAATAATTATGCACAATTCTATCAATTGATTAACAGTAATTTGTTCACCCACCGTAGAATACTTATGCTCTTGAGAGAAGCCACTAGTGAAACCTATGGCCCCTGGGTCTATTCTCATCATATCAATCTCCATCACTTTTACATTGTTTTGCTTTTTACTTTGCTTTTACTTTTTACTTTGCATCTTTATATCAAAAATACCAAAAATATTCTATCTATCCGATCTCACTCTCGTAAGTGACCGTGAAGGGCTTGACAACCCCTAATCGCGTTGGTTGCGAGTAGCTATCGCTTTGTGCAGGTACGAGGGAGTTGAGCGTGGGCTCCTACTGGATTGATACCTTGGTTCTCAAAAACTGAGGGAAATACTTACGCTATTCTGCTGCATCATCCCTTCCTCTTCGGGGAAAACCAACGCAAGCTCAAGACATAGCATGTTGCCATCGAGGATAACAAGATGGGGTTTTCTTCATATTGCATGAGTCTATCCCTCTACATCATGTCATCTTGCTTAAGGCGTTACTCTGTTTTAAGTTAATACTCTAGATGCATGCTAGATAGCGGTCGATGAGTGGAGTAATAGTAGTAGATACAGGCAGAAGTTGGTCTACTTGTCTCGGACGTGATGCCTATATACATGATCATACCTATATATTCTCATAACTATGCTCAATTCTGTCAATTGCTCAATAGTAATTTGTTTACCCACCGTAGAATACTTATGCTCTCGAGAGAAGCCACTAGTGAAACTTATGGCCCCCAGGTCTATCTTTATCATATCAATCTCCTACTACTTAGTTATTTACTTTGCCTTTATTTTACTTTGCATCTTTATCATAAAAATACCAAAAATATTATCTTATCGTATATATCAGATCTCACTCTCGTAAGTGGCCCTATAGGGATTGACAACCCCTATTTGCGTTGGTTGCGAGGATTTATTTGTTTTGTGCAGGTACGAGGGACTTGCGCGTAGCCTCCTACTGGATTGATACATTGGTTCTCAAAAACTGAGGGAAATACTTACGCTACTTTGCTGCATCATCCCTTCCTCTTCGGGGAAAACCAACGCAGTGCTAAAAGAGGTAGCAGCACATGATGGAGCTCTTAATTTGGTTGACCAAGATAGGATCCGCCAAGAGGCCGAGCGGGCGGTTCAACAGGCAGCTGAGCAGGCAGCTCACCAAGCTTTTCCGGTTTATCCGACGACCTCTGTTGAAGCAGGTGTGGCCACAAGGATAGGAGGTGTCCCTTGCTTGGTGTCGGCTCTACGTAATGAGCGTTTACCAAAGGATTTCAAGCGGCCTCAGAAGGTGCCTAATTATACAACTGACTTATAACCTGGGGCATGGATTGAAAGTTATGAGATGGCCATGGAATTGCTGGAGGTCAGTGACGCAACGATGGCCAAGTACTTTACCATGATGTTGGATGGGACAACTCGCACTTTGTTGAAGGGGTTGCCACCCAACTCCATCGGCTCATGGGCTGAGTTAAAGGCCCAGTTTATTCAGAACTTCAAAGATACATGCAAGCAACCCATGTCGCTTGTGGACTTGACTAATTGCAAGCAGGAGGAAGGTGAATCCACAACCCATTGGGTGCGCCGGGTGAAGGAAATAATACATTCATCTGATAAGATGGATGCCGGCTCCGCGGTCTTAATGTTGGAGAAAAATTGCCGATTTGAACCTCTGAAACAGAAGCTCGGGTGGCTCAAGCGTGATTGCAATGACATGGGCCAGCTGATGGCGGCTCTGGTCAAATACGCCGAATCTGACAGTACCAAGGGTCCTGCATCTGACGAAGAGAAGGCATGGAAGGGAAAGAAGAACGGCAACGGCAAAGGTCATCAGCATAACCCGACAAATCAAGGAGGTAATAATAAACGTAAGGCTGACGGTAGTCTGGAGTTTGTGGCTAACACAAACACACAGGGCAACAATCAACGGCGTAAGGGGAGACCACCTCCTCGGTCAGGCGGGTCAGGTCCCACCCTTGAGCAATTGCTAAATGAACCCTGTCCAAGACACGACACCCGGGAGAAGCCGGCCACCCATCTATGGAAGGACTGTACGATCATGAAGGCTTTCAAGAATTCTAACATGTTCGACGGTAATCATGGACCTGGCAGCGGCTCAGGAGGTGGTGGCTTTCTTGGCCCGGGCGGCAGCTCAGGCGGTGGCGGTTTTCATGGCCAGGGCCCTCAAGGCAATCAAGGCGGCTATAATCAGCAATCTGGCCAAGGTAGTCAGCAACAACAGCAATAGTCCGGGTTTCAGAGTAACCCAAAGCAGCTGAACAGTGGGCAGTATCACGTATTCACCACCAGATTGTGCAAAAGGGACCAGAAACTTCATAAGAGAGCTGTGAACGCTGTTGATCCGATGGTTCCTCGTTATTTCAGATGGTCTGAGCAGCCTATTCTGTGGAGTAGGGAAGATCACCCTCCCCGGGTTGACAATCTGGGTCATCTGGCTTTGGTGGTAGCACCTCAGGTTGGTGGATATAAATTCACTAAAGTACTCATGGATGGACGTAGTAGCATCAACATCCTCTATTATGAGACATTCCGTCGCATGGGGTTAACTACAAAAGTCTTAAGATATCCAACACTGTTTTTCATGGAGTGGTGCCTGGTAAGTCGACATACCCAGTTGGTTTGAACTGGAAGTAGCCTTTGGAGATGAGCATGATTCCAGGGCTGAGAAGTTAACCTTTGAGGTGGTCAAAATCAAAAGCCCATATCACGCCCTGTTTGGACGGCCGGCTTATGCAAAATTCATGGCACGGCCATGTTATGTTTATCTGCAGCTCAAGATGCCGGGTTATAAGGGCACTATCACAGTGCATGAAGTCGAAAGATAGCTTTGGAATGTGAAGAAGGTGATGCTGCTTACGCCGAATCTGTTTGTGCGACAGAGGAGTTGAAGTTTTACAAGGATAATGTTGACCCGGCGGACATGACATCTTTGAAAAAGCCAACTACGGAGCATGAGCCGGCGCTGAAGTTTAAGTCAGCTGACGATACCAAGATGATTGATTTTGTGCTTGGCGACTCATCCAAACAATTCATTGTCAGTGCTAACTTGGATCCCAAATAGGAAAGCGCGCTCATCGAGTTCATTCATTAGAACCGGGACATCTTTGCATGGAAGCCTTGTGACATGCCGGGTGTACCGAGAGAACTCGCTGAGCACACTCTCAATATTGATCCAAAGTTTAAGCCGGTCAGGCAGTTTCTTCGGTGGTCCAGAGAGAAGGAAACTCTGGTAGATGATCTGAAGGAAACCTTTGATAACCTCCGGGTCTACAAAATGATGCTTAACCCGACCAAGTGCATTTTTGGAGTCCCAGCTGGCAAGCTTTTGGGTTTTTTGGTGTCTAACATAGGTATTGAGGCTAACCCGGAGAAAATTAAGGTGATAACGTCTTTGGCTAAGTCGGCGTGCATCAATGAGGTTCAGCGGCTAGCGGGTCATGTCGCAGCTTTAAGCCGATTCATAGGCCGGTTAGGTGAGAAGGATATGTTGTTGTATCAAATGATGAAGAAGACGGATAATTTTGTCTGGAGTGATGCTGCTAACTCTGCCTTTGAAGATCTGAAAAGACAGCTCGCCGAGCCGCCAGTTCTTGCTGCTCCCGTTGAGAAGGAGCCACTGTTGTTATATGTGGCTGCTAACACATGTGCTGTCAGTGTGGACATTATTGTAGAGTGCAAGGAGGCTGACAAGGAACACCCGGTTCAACGGACGGTTTATTACGTCAGTGAGGTGCTCATTGAGTCCAAGCAGAGATATCCACATTGGCAGAAGCTTGTTTATGGGGTATTCATGGCAAGCCGGAAGCTTAAGCATTACTTTCAGGGTGATCCTATCACTGTCGTTAGCTCTGCTCCTTTAGGAGATATTATTCAAAATAGAGAAGCCACAAGACAAGTTGCCAAGTGGGCCATTGAACTTGGGTCTCACGGTTTAAAATACGTGCCACGTACAACCATCAAATCTCAAGCACTGGTGGATTTCATTAATGATTGGACGGAGTTGCAAATACCTGAAGAGAAGCCAGACAACACATATTACACGATTCATTTGATGGGTCTAGGCAATTGGAGGGCTCGGGGGCTGGAGTTGTTTTAACTTCCCCTATAGGTGACATGTTCTGTTATGGGTTGCAGTTGATATTTCCTTGTACTAACAACACGACTGAGTATGATGCTTTACTCCATGGTCTTCGAATGGCTAAAGAAATGATTTTCAGCCGGGTATGGTGCCTTGGTGACTCAGATTTAGTGGCGCAACAAGTATCAGGCAAGTGGGATTCCAAGGATCCTCTCATGGTGGCTTATCGCCATGAGGTTGACGCTGTTGCTGGACATTTCAAGGGTTACCAAGTGGAGCACATCGACCGCAGAAAGAATGAAGCTGTCGATGCTTTAAGCCGTTTGGGATCTTAGCGTAAGCCGGTGCCACCTAACACTTTTTTAGATGTTTTGCATAACCCTTCTGTCAAGTTGCCTACAGAGGAAGACTTGGCCGTTCCTGACCCAGAGGCATAGTTGGTGGCGTCTCTTCATGTCATTCCAGATTGGACATTTCCGTATTTGGCTTATATGACCCGGGGCAAGTTGCCAGAGGATGAGACCTTGGCTAGACAGATAACCCGGCGGTCTAAGTCAATGACAATTTCCAATGGTGAGTTGTATCATTGCAGTGTCACCAGAGCGTTTCAACGTTGTGTCTCTCCTGAACAAGGTCAAGAAATTCTTCGTGAGATCCATGAAGGAGATTGTGGCCATCATGCTGGTTCAAAGTCTCTTGTGGCCAAAGCTTTTCGTCATGGTTTTTACTAGCTAACGGCTCACGCCGATGCTGAGGATCTGGCCAGTAGGTGCGATGGGTGTCAAAAATTTGCACGATGAGCGCACGTGCCGGCTCAAGAATTGTGGATGATTCCAATCACTTGGCCATTTGCAGTCTGGGGGCTTGACAGGTTGGACCTTTCAAACGGTCCAAAGATAAGAAGACGCACCTTTTGGTGGCAGTGGACAAGTTCACAAAATGGGTTGAGGCAGAGCCAGTCAGTAAGTGTGATGCGGCCACGGCGGTTCAATTCATGAAGAAGGTGATCTTTCATTTTGGTTTTCCACACATCATTATTACTGACAATGGCACTAACCTGTCCCAGGGAGATATGGAAGAGTTCTGTCAACGGGAACATATCCTGCTTGATGTTTCATCAGTAGCTCACCCCCAATCCAATGGTCAAGCTAAAAGAGCCAATTAGGAAATCCTGAAAGGTCTAAAACCCCGGCTTATGGTCCCTTTACAACTGACGCCGGGTTATTGGGTGGAAGAATTACCCTCTGTGATATGGAGTATCAATACTACCCCTAACAGGTCTACGGGTTATACGCCTTTGTTCATCGTTTATGGGGCAGAGGCAGTTCTGCCCAGTGACATCCCTCATGACTCTCCCCGCGTGGCGGCTTATGTGGAGGCTAATAATGAACAAGCCCGTCAGGATGCGCTTGACTTATTGGATGAAGAACGTGGCTTAGCGGCAACCCGGTCAGCGATTTATCAACAAAACCTGCGCCATTACCATAGTCGCCGGGTTAAGTCACGAACCTTTCAAGAAGGTGGCCTGGTGCTCCGGCTCATCCAGGATCAGTCTAATGCGCACAAGCTATCCCCACCTTGGGAAGGACCCTTTATGGTCGGCACAAACTTAAACAATGGGTCATATTACCTTATCGATGTTCGAGAGCACAAAGACTCACATAAATCAGAGGAGGAGACCCGCCGACATGGAATGTTGCTCATCTTCGGTCGTACTCCACTTGAGCCACCGGCTCTCATAATGTACATACTTTGAGGTTGTATATATTATGATAAGTAATAAAGCAGGACCTCTGTCCTTTTCATTTTCAATGATCACATATCTTTATTATTTTAATTTATTAAACGACCAGATTGGGGGCTGATTTTATTCGAATCTAGCTTAACCCTCTCGGTCCGGCTCATGATCGTATTCGAATCTAGCTGTTAAAACTTCATGGTCACCAGGGGGCTTCATGTTCAAACATAGGTCGTATTCGAACCAAAGAGAACATAACTGTCGTAACCTTCTTGATCGGCGCAAAGCCAAACTCACTAGGGGGCTTCTTGATCGTATCTGAATCATAGCTTAACCCCTTCTGGGCCCGACTTGGATCGTATTCGAATCAGGGTCGTTAAAAACCTCTCAAGGTCATTTGGGGGCTTCCTGTTCAAACATAGGTCATATTCGAACCAAAGAGAACATAGCTGTCGGTACCCTCTTGATCGGCGCAACGCCAAAGCCGCTGGGGGCTACATGATCGTATTCAAATCCTAGCTTAATCCCTTTGGTTAGGTTTACTGATCGTATTCGAATCAGAAGCCTCCAAATTTTTTCTTGATGCTTGATTTACATTGTTTGAAATATGCTCTTTTATTTTACTGGTTTTTTGTTGTCTAGAATCTAACTATAAGTTTGGTTTCAATTTAAACCGGCTTGGTTCTTTGACAATAAGTTGCCAATGTGTAACAATCATCAGACATATGGAGTATTGACTTCTAA